>NC_057796.1:302619168-302628918 GCF_018294505.1 Triticum aestivum
GAAGGGGCGAGCAGCGGCGGCAGGCAGGTTAGGGCAACGGCGGGAAGACCTCGGGGCGGCGGCGGGGACCGCAGGCCGCGACGCTACAGCCCGAAGGGGCCGGCGCAGCGACGGAGCGCGGGTCGGTGCAACCGCGGGGACGGCCTTCGGGCGGCGGCGGGGACCGCGTATCGTGGCACTACGGCCCGAAGGGGCGACGCAACGGCGATGCACGAGTCGATGCAGCCGCGAGGATAACCACGGGGCGGCGGCGCTGCGGCCCGACGGGGCGACGCTGCGGCAGCCCGATGCTCGATCGGCGGAGAGGCCCGCGGTACTCGGGACAATATTCACAGGACCTGCGGAGGCACGCGCCACCGACGGGCCAGGTCGGTCGCGCAGCGTATATGGGGCAGATCGCGGCGGCAAGCGGGTGATCAAGCCGATCGCGCACGGGGTCGGGGACGCGCTCGGTGGAGGTGGGGTGGCGGCGGAGTCCGAGATGAAGCCGACAACGTGGGACTACGTGCGGACGAGCGCGTCAGTACCGGCACCCGGGCTGCCAAAGCAGCGCTGGCGCCCGGGCCGCGAGGCCCGAATGACCAACAAAGCAGCCGCTCCCGAACTTGAGGCAGCCGACGAGCCTGGCATAGCCGGCCCGACGCAGCAGGGCACGAGGCCGGCGAGTAGTCCGTAGGGCCGCCGTGCAGACGCGGTGGAGACAGGTGGCGCGGATCGAAGGGTGGGCTAGCGCGCAGACGGTGGCTATGACGGGCCGCTGCATGGCGCGACGCCGCTGGGTGGGGCGATGCAGGTGTCTCGGTCGAAGAAGGCGGTGACAGCCGGTGTAGATCAACGAGCGGGCCGGCGCGCGGACAACGGCCGTGAGGGGCCGTCTGTCGCGCGAGGTCGCTGGGTCGGTGAAGAGCCTGCCGGTTCCGCCGATGTCGGAGTAGAGGCGCACGGAGTCGACAGCGGCGGCAGGCGACGCAAACCGATCCATAGATCGAAAAACGAAAAAGAAAACGCCGATCAAGATGACCGGCGGGAGAGAGAAAACCCGGATCAAGAGATCGGAAAAAAGACTCTCTAGGGTAGCCGGTCAATGATGACCCACAAGTATAGAGGATCAATTGTAGCTGTTTTCGATAAGTAAGAGTGTCGAACCCAACGAGGAGCAGAAGGAAATGACAAGTGGTTTTCAGTAAGGTAATGTCTGCAAGTGTTGAAATTGTAAGTGTTGGAGTAGTTTGGTAGCAAGATAATTTGTAACGAGCAAGTAACGATAGTAGGAATAAAAGTGCAGCAAGGTAGCCCAATCCTTTTGAGGCAAAGGACAGGCCAAAACGGTCTCTTATGATAAGCAAAGCGTTCTTGAGGGTACACGGGAATTTCATCTAGTCACTTTCATCATGTTGGTTCGATTTGTGTTCGCTACTTTGATAATTTCATATGTGGGTTGACCGGTGCTTAGGTGATGTTCTTACTTGAAAAAACCTCCTACTTATGATTAACCCTCCCACAAACATCCGCAACTACGAGAAAAGTATTAAAAATAAATTCTAACCATAGCATTAAACTTTTGGATCCAATCTGTCCCTTACGGAATAGCGCATAAACTGGGGTTTAAGCTTCTGTCACTCTCGCAACCCATCATCTAATTGCTACTCCACAACGCATTCCCTTACGCCCAAATATGGTGAAGTATCATGTAGTCGACGTTCACATGACACCACTAAGGGAATCACAACATACATACTATCAAAATATCGAACACATATCAAGTTCACATGATTACTTGCAACATGATTTCTCCCGTGACCTCAAGAACAAAAGTAACTACTCACAAATGATAAACATGCTCATGATCAGATGAATATTAAATAGCATATTGGATCTGAACATATAATCTTCCACCAAGTAAACCATATAGTAATCAACACTACTAGTCACCCACAAGCACCAATCTATAGTTCCTGTAACAAGATTGAACACAAGAGATGAACTAGGGTTTGAGATGAGATGGTGATATTGAAGATGTTGATGGAGATTGCCCTCCCCGAGATGGGAGAGTTGTTGGTGATGATGATGACGATGATTTCCCGCTCCGGGAGAGAAGTTCCCCCGGCGGAATCGCTCCGCCAGAGGGCAACAGTGCTCCTGCCCAAGTTCCGCCTCGAGGTGGCGGCGCTCCGTCCCGAAAGTCCTCTCCTTATTTTTTTTCTAGGACAAAATGACCTATATACCCAAACATGGGCACCGGAGGTGGGCCTGGGTAAGCACAACCCACCAGGGCGCACCTGGGCTCCCTGGCGTGCCCAGGTGGGTTGTGCCCACCTGGTGGGCCCCCTCTGGTAGTTATTTGCTACAATAATTCTTATATATTTCATAAAAATCCTTGTGAAGTTTCAGCTCATTTGGAGTTGTGCAGAATAGGTAGCCTGACGTAGCTTTTTCAGGTCCAGATTCCAGCTGCCGGAATTCTCCCTCTTTGTGTATACCTTGCATATTATGAGAGAAAAGGCATTAGAATTACTCCAAAAGGCATTATTATAGATAAAAACATTATAAATAACAGTAAAAAAACATGATGCAAAATGGACGTATCAGTCAACAGACCGGCGGATGAACCCTAGGTACGAGCGGCGCGGCCGCCGGCGGCTGTAATGAAGGCCGAGCACCCCGGGGGCGGCGCGCGGAGCGGAAGCGACGACTACAGCTAGGGTTTGGATTGGTTAGGCTAATGATACGTCTCAACGTATCTACTTACCAAACACTTTTTCCCTTGTTTTGGACTCTAACTTGCATGATTTGAATGGAACTAACCCGGACTGACGTTGTTTTCAGCAGAATTGCCATGGTGTTATTCTTGTGCAGAAATAAAAGTTCTCGGAATGACCTGAAACTTCACAGAGAATATTTTTCGAATTAATAAAAAATACTGGCGAAAGAATCAACACCAGGGGGCCCACGCCCTGTCCACGAGGGTGGAGGGCGCGCCCACCCCCCTGAGGCTCCACCGACGTCAACTCCAACTCTATATATTCACGTTCGGGGAGAAAAAATCAGAGAGAACGATTCATCGCGTTTTACGATACGGAGCCGCCGCCAAGCCCTAATCTCTCTCGGGAGGGCTGATCTGGAGTCCATTCGGGGCTCCGGAGAGGGGAATCCGTCGCCATCGTCATCATCAACATTACTCCATCACCAATTTCATGATGCTCACCGCCGTGCGTGAGTAATCTCATCATAGGCTTACTGGATGGTGATGGGTTGGATGAGATTTACCATGTAATCAAGTTAGTTTTGTTAGGGTTTGATCCCTAGTATCCATTATGTTCTAAGATTGATGTTGCTATGACTTTGCTATGCTTAATGCTTGTCACTAGGGCCCGAGTGCCATGGTTTCAGATCTGAACCTCTTATGTTTTCATGAATATATGTGAGTTCTTGATCCGATCTTGCAAGTCAATAGTCACCAACTATGTGTTATGATCCGGCAACCCCGAAGTGACAATAATCGGGACCACTCCCGGTGATGACCGTAGTTTGAGGAGTTCGTGTATTCACTAACTATTAATGCTTTGGTCCGGTACTCTATTAAAAGGAGGCCTTAATATCCCTTAGTTTCCAATAGGACCCCGCTTCCACGGGAGGGTAGGACAAAAGATGTCATGCAAGTTCTTTTCCATAAGCACGTATGACTATATTCGGAATACATGCCTACATTACATTGATGAACTGGAGCTAGTTCTGTGTCACCCTATGTTATAACTGTTGCATGAGGAATCGCATCCGACACAATTATCCATCACTAACTCATTGCCTACGAGCTTTTCACATATTGATCTTTGCTTAGTTACTTTTCCGTTGCCACTGTTACGATTACTACAAAACTGCTACTGTTACTTTTGCCATCGTTACCGTTACTTCCATACTACTTTGCTACCAAATACTTTGTTGCAGATATTAAGTCTTCCAGGTGTGATTGAATTGACAACTCAGCTGCTAATACTTGAGAATATTCTTTGGCTCCCCATGTGTCGAATCAATAAATTTGGGTTGAATACTTTACCCTTGAAAACTGTTGCGATCCCCTATACTTGTGCGTTATCAGCTAATACCATGTTAGAAAGGAGAGAGAGGATTGGTGGAACAGTTGTTGTAGTGCTTGAGTCTCGTGGGCATATATATAGGAGTACAATGACCAACTTGGAGTACAAGACAAGGCAAGACAAATCCTAGTCTATCTTATGTTACCTAATGTATCAATATACTCAACGGCGACGGGTGGTAGACCTTTGCTTCGATAGGCTTCGACAGTGAGATGTGGTCTACAAGTGACGACTTGAGGCAGAGGGTATAATTCTGCAGGAGATGTTTCAGGCCGGACCAGGGGTTTCTGGTGGCGAGACGTCTATGGCAGTGATCCTATCTGTAGGTAAGCAGATGACAACAACGGCCTTATGCGTCCTCCACTCGGACGCGCTGATCACACCGCGGACCTGAACTGGTAGGCGGTTATCGGAATGGGCCAGAGGGACATGGACCTTCACATACAGTGATAGCTGGTGCGATTGGTGCACGCATAAAGTTCTCATTAGAAATAGCAAAGTCTCCAAGTTTTCTTACCATGTTATTTTTGGGGGAGGGGGAGGGGTTCAGTCGGTCGGTAACAACACACACTAGAAATAAGAAATAAAGACAAGAACAAAAAATTCAACAATAACTCTAATGCAATAACTAGTGACACGATGCTTCCCTGACAATGACGTCAGAAAATGTGGTTGATGCTCTTTGAGATCCGGTTTGAATAGCAGAAAGTTCCTATACCTTTTACCAATGGAGCAGTCCTTGGTATCAAAACCACGAGACGATGTGCACTAGGATAAAAGTCAAACAAGTTGTTGCTCTCGAATTAAATTCCAATTTTTTAACCGGGCCTTTAACAACCTTTTTGGAAGCAAACAATAATATTGAAATAGGCATGCATTGGTGCGCGTCGGTCCTAAACAAACGGTTTTTAACCCCTTTCCGCGACGGCACTTGGAACCGTCGCTAAGTGCGTGTGGGCGATAGGGGGGTCCTTCCCACACGACCCAGAAACCGTCGGGGATAGGCCCCCTAAAGTACTCCTACTCGTTTCTGCTCGCATTGCCATCGCAGTCGGTATTCTGTGGTGCTACGTTTACACTGTGCGGACCATCACAAACGGTTCACTATTATAGAACATGTATGATGCGCGGCCCATCACAAACTGTTCAGCATTAAGAAGATTAGCTAATCATCGTACTAGTGTCGGACAGGATTACGAAACGTCGGACCGTCGTAACATCGTCGTACACGACAACTATCACACACACTATTCTGTGGTGCAACGTTTACGATGCATACTTCATCAGAAACAGTTCATGGTTGCGAATCGTGTACGATAAGGCAACTAACACAAACGTTTAGTTTGCCCGCACCGTTTGTGATATTGTCTGACATCGCACATGCTTTGCAAACAGCAACTGTGTGCATGCTTGCACACATTTCCTCTCTGTGAACCATCTCGGCTTATGGTGCATATCGCAAACGTTTGTGTTTTACCAACTGTGTGTGTCGTAACAACCTGGAGAGCGTAATTTCACCGTAATTTAATTGCTGCTTTTCCAAATTGTAACGGATTTGGATTTGAATTTGAATGTATGCTACAGCTTTATTCATATCCATCAGGTTCAAACAACCAATGCATTATTCGATTCATAGGTACATATGTTCAAGAATTACATAAGAACCGAATAAATAATGATGAACCATAGTTGTATACTTGTACTATTAAAGACGGTAAAGAAAGAGGCGAAATATATTCTGGTTGCTGAACAAGGTGAAGCGAAATGCCCATATTGTGCCCTCCTCCATGCAGAAGGCACGCACGACTCTAGTCCAACCCCTTGTGATGGCCGACCGCCCATCCTTCAGGGTCTTCATGAAAACATCTAGATAATCATCGTGTTCTAGTAGAAATACTTTAACCTTTGCATGCCCACCAATCATGTAGTTTGAGAGGTAATCTTGAGTAAACTACTTTGGCAACCTCTGCAAAGGAAAAAGATTCAGACATTCATCTAACACAACTCATTATGGGCAGTAAAAAGAAGGCTGCAGAGTTCTTACTTACCATCCTGCAATTCGCTGTTGTCTTGGATAAGGTGTAAACAAATAGTTTAATTGCCATCTTTGGACCCATTTTACTAACAATCTTTATCAGCTTCCTCACTTGATGCTGGTTCATCGATATCTCATTGCCCCATACGCAGAAAGGGTCAAAACGTGGATCTTTACCAATGACATATGTACCTAAAAGCACCAAGTTAATATTAGAAGCTAAACAACAATTGCACAATGATGTAGTACAACACTCTTTTATGATATGTGTATATACATCCGTATGTGGTAGTCCATTTGAAATCTCTAAAAAGACAAATATTTAGGAATGGAGGGAGTATCTTATAACATCCAATATACTCACATATTAGATGAATTAACATCTTATATTATGGGCCGGAAGGAGTTTAGTTCATTCTTACAAATTATCGGCTGATTAACTACTGTTGTATCCATGGGTTACAGTTAGTTTGAGCTAGTTCGGGCTCAAATAGCCCTAAAGTATATCTAAACACGAGGGCTAGTTTGAGCTAGTTGCATCTATAACCCACCCAAAAAAACTATCCAACCCAAGAGGTGCTAATTGGAGCTAGTTCTCCTAGTGCATTTATTGTCAATCTAACCCTGCCATCCAAACAACTCTTTGGATGGAGTTAGTTCAGGGTTAGTAATGAGCTAGAAACTAACTCTAACCTCTAGCTAAGTTGAGTATCCAAACAGGGTTGTCTTGTTGCTGTTGCTGCTGCTGCTCTTCTACGTATATCTAGACATCATTAGAACATTAATGTAACACTCTTCCTTGTTGCTATGTAGCCTAGGATTGCATATTTAGACATTAAGTACAGTGCATGTTGCTATGTAGCCTCAGATATATTACATATGGCCCTAGTTAACCTAACGAAAAATGGGTTGCAGATATATTCAGTTAGAAGTCCGATTCACCGATTAGTCCCTTATCAGCCGCCGGCCTATATGGTACCAGCTACCGATATCCTGAACAGTGAGCAGATATAAGCCATGGGGTGAAGCTAACCTCGATGGAAAACAACAGTCTTTCCCAAAATTGTCCTGTGTAGGTACATCGAGAAGCATGTTAAGCACAACAGGCTAAACATCAACCAAAATTATACATGGCAGACAAAATAATCTCCAAAAGATAGCTTCAGTATGCAGGTTTAAGCACGCTAGTAAAGCAAAACAAGTGGAAAGGTGTGCTAACTGCAACAGGCCTAACATTTAACAACAAGCAAACATAGTCATTCAAATTGGTATTGTGCCGGTCTAAGTACACTTGTTATGGTTAAATAAAAATGGAAAGGCGTGTTAACTACAAGATGCAGCAACCAAATGTAGTCATTCATAGTGGTATTGTTGAAACTGGTACTGATGAAATTGAATTGCACAGTTCATACTTGCACATATAGGACATCACGTTGTGAATAACTGGAATAAACAAGGCATACTACGAACAACCAAAGATAGCATTTGAAACTGAACATATGCTAACTACAAACAACCGAACAATCAAAGAACTTTAAAAGAGGCATATGCTAGCTATAACAGGCTTAACAGCAAGCAAATGTATGCATTCCTATCGGTATGTTTAAAACTAGATTGGTGAAATGTACTGCACAGTAAATAATTGCACATATAGAGCATCACATTGTGAACAACTGAAGTAAACAAGGCATACTGCAAACAACCAGATATAGCAATTAAAACTGGACATATTCTCACTACACTACAAAAGGGACTCGACAAAACAAATCATGGGTTTCCCCCTGTGAAGAGGCACGACAAAACAAATCATGGGTTTCCTCACTTGTCACAGATGGGCTCGTTCCCGTGGGAAGAGCACGGACCCTGGATGCGCTCCATGTTGTCGTAGATGGGCTCCTTCCCCTTGGAAGAGCACGGCTATAGGGTGCCCTCCCTGATGTCGCAGGCGAACGCTTTCCCCTTGGAAGAGCAGATGGGCTCTTTCCCCTTGGAAGAGCCGGAGAGGATGCCCTCCTCGTGGTCGCCGTCAATGAGGTCTGACTTGGAAGCTGTGGATCCCAAGCCAGCATCGCAGAACGTGTCCTTCAGAAATGACAAAAGGGGCTCGATGGCGATGTAGAATGGCAAATTGTTGTCAGCGAGCCAGAGGAGATCAGCAGCGAGGCCATGGATGAGATCGATTGCGGTTGAACCCGAGGGATTGGGGGTGGGCCAGTTAACCTGTGACACAGCCCGCCTCAGGTCGTCGTTGTCGATGACCTTGATGTCGTAGCCGGCGGCCGAGACATGCCCGCATACTCTAGCCCGCTGCTTGAGTGCCTGCCGCCAGTAATGGTCGTCAGCTTCCTCGGCGACGTCGGGTGAAGAGATCACTATTATACCTGGCCAAACCTCGGGCTGGGCTGGGCTTCGGGCTGGGCCAGGCTTCGGGCCGGGCCTAGCCAAGCCCGAGGCAAAAAACCTAGGCCCGAGCCCGGCCCGGCCCGGCCATCGGGCCTGATTTTTGGGCCCAAGCCCGGCCTGGACACGCAAAAGCCCGTCGGGCCTCGGGCCGGGCTTCTTCAGAAAAGTGTAAAAACGACGGGCCCGGGCCGGGCCCGGCCTGGCCGTCGGGCTCAAAATCTAGACCCGAGCCCGGCCCGGGAGCAGCGTCAGGCTGGGCCGGGTCGGGCCGGGCTTCCCATGGCCAGGACTAACCGCTATAGACCTCTTTTTGACCAGTCGCTCCTCGAGCTCCACGGGATGTGTGGCCGGGCTTAGGCTGCGACGCTCTTGAGTGGGGATGGGGATCTGTGGGAAAGGGGTCGTTTGGCAGGCGCCATCTAAGAAACTCAGGGCGGCCTGGGCATGGAGATCAGTGGGTAAGCTGCACGGGCAAACCAGCAGATGTTGACAATGGAGGCCTTGCGGCGGCGGGGGCGGCGGGGACCTTGCTAGGGTTTCAAGCGAGGGAAGGGGGTGTGTGTGTGCGCACGCCCGAGGAGGTTTTGGTGTGTGTGTGTCTGTGGAGGGGGGCGCGGGGTGTTTGAGGAAATGACGCAGGTACTGAAAATTTACTACGCAGGAGAGAAATGTCGGGCTATTGAAAATTTTGATGATAGTGCATCGCACACGGTTCGGAGATAACAACCGTGTGTTATGAAACAGAAAAACCCTCGAGGCGGGCAGATATTTTCTAGGGATGCAGGCGGGATTGGGAACAAGAAACATCGCACACGGTCCAGAGATAACAATCATGTGTTATGAAACAGAAAAACCCTCGAGGCGGGCAGATATTTTTGAGAGGGGGAGCCTCGTGGAGCCCAATGTACTGTGCTGATGTGTGCGTGATAGGTGCACCGGCGTGGCAGACGGTTAGTTTGAGTGAACCATGTCTGTTGCGTCATCCGACTTGTCTAATGTTCATAAATTTGGCGAAAAATGACGCGGGAGAGGGTCAGAACACGAACACACTTGCATGTGGACCAAATTTATGTATCAAAAGGGTGGTTTGATTTTCAAATACCAAATGCAACTTTGATGTGGCACCTCTCTCGCAAAGCGCATGGTATTGCTTGCCCCCACCCCCCTCCCCCCTCGTGTCGGCACGAAGGGAATCCTAAGCTATGAATGCATGCCCCC
>NC_057796.1:302629761-302641156 GCF_018294505.1 Triticum aestivum
CCCCCACACACACACACTATCAGTCGGCGGGCCAGAGAGGCATATATCTCACCAAGATGGATCGTAAAACAGACCAAGAATAATCCACCTTGGTCGTACAACCTCTCTCTTGTTGTTGGTCAAAGTGATGGCCGTCCATGCGACCCCGGAGATGGGCTATCTCGCCAATAATCACGCAAGTAGCTAGTCCCCGAAGACAACTACTGCATGCATGTGGCCCAAACATATGTATGGAGAGGTGTGTTTTGAGTAACAATGGAACAACTTTGATGTGGCACCGTGATTTCGAACTAGAAATCCCCACACTGAGTGAGGGTTAGGTTGACGATGCATATGTATGTTACACCGCACTTCAAGCCAACAACGGGGATTCATGCAGGCATGCGTGCATAGTATATGCGCTCAAACTTAATTAGGTCTGAATCTCACCATGACCTATATATACTACGATAACACGAACCAAATGAAGAATACGCCATGGTAACCTATCTTGTTGTTGGTCAAGGTGATCATGGATGTCCACGCGGGCCCACGAATATATAGACTTGTCACCGATAACCACGCGAGGGAGTGTATCGTTCCAAGGCAACCACTACATGCATATGTATGGAGGTGATGCGTGCATGCATGTTTGAATACACAACATTGATGTGGCGCGTGTGTCAAAAATCGTACACTAGCTCCCCACACATAGAGCGAGATCGGTTCATGGTGTGTCGTTGTACTAGCCACTTCGACTCGATGGGAGGGATTCATGCGTACACATGCATGTGTGTGTGCTCAAACTGTATCATGCATGTCATCCCAGAGCAAAAATAATAATCTCCCACTAAGTCAAATTAACCTCTCTTGTTGTCAGGCAAAAAGTAGTGATGGACCAAGTGGGCCCACAGATGGAAAGCATCGATATCGCTGATAATCGCTTAAGTGGGTGCGAGAGGACAACCACCACCGCTTTGCATGTGGGGCAAACATATATATGTTGAATACCCAAAATGCACAACTTTGATGTGCCACATGCCTCAAAAACCGTAAACCATGCACCCATAAAGAGTGAGGTTCATATCAAGCGTGACTACATATGATGGTCCCCTTCCCCCCTCTTCACCGCATACTATATGCTCCTACCGTAATATATGTACAACCCAAAAGAATCCTCATCGACGGTGAAATTAATTAACCTCTCCTGATGTAGGTCAAAGTGATGCATGCATGCATCGACGATGGCCTCGTGGGCCCATAGATGGAAGCGTCACACATGAGTGTCCTAGCTAGGATATGCATGTGGCCCAAAAAGGTGTTGTGTGATGTTTGAATAAGCAATTTCATAATTTTGATGTGGCACGTGCTTCGGTAACCAAAAAGTCCCGACACTGAGTGAGGTGTACTTGTTCACGGACGCGTACGTATAGTATATATGCTAGTCGCCTCCCACCTCTTTGACGCGTACTATATACCACCATAACACAAACAAAAAAGATTCTACCTTGTTGGTCAAATTAACCTCACTGCCGGTTGTTCGTCAAAGTGATGCACGATGACCTCACGGGCCCACAAAACGCGTCACACGTGAGTATCGAGTGTCGTGTAGGACAACCATCGACTGCATGTGGCTAAAACATTTATGTATGAAAGGGTTGTGTAATGTTTTAAATAACGATTTCACGACTCTAATGTGGCACCGGCATGCCTAACAAAACGGCCAACCCACATGGTGGCTCGCAACTCGTAGTGTACTGCGAGCCACCCGCCACCCCCAGATGCACACACCCACACACACACCGCGAATCCACCGCAACTACGATGCATGTTAAATTAATTATCCCGCGGTGAACATACATGTTACCAAAGGAGGGACGTTTTAATTTCAAAAAAATCACAGAGATCATTAAGACGTTTTAGTACATTGATTGATTGATTTTCTACGGGTATAATGTGCAAAAATCAAATTTGAGCTACATGCACACGTGACAGTGCACCTAAATGGATTCCAAAAACACATGTGTCTCACTGGGTGCATGTTTACTCCCCGTGCAATAAATTTCAAACATTGAGAATCTTGATTTTTAAATTCTAGTACATCCAAAACTTATTTGAAGTTCATGAAACTTATCGTGTTGTCATAAGGACACCAATACAAAGTGGCATTGTACCTTTTTTTGTCAAATTTGAGACCAGTTTTGATGTAATCTTTATCTAATTACAGACGGGAGATTATTAATATTTGGGAACCAATATCCCAAATGGATTATTTATTCGAACCGTGAGCGTTAGACCAACAATGGATACGTGCCATGCTTCGGTTAAGCAATAAAGCGACAGCATTAATCATCCAAATAGAAAAACAATATACGTGCCGCCGTGCAACCCGTGTGGCGCGCGAGCAGGCGTGAGTTGACAGGACGCATGCGAGCAGTCCGCCGCGCAGGAAGACGGGGAGGCGTGCATGCAGGTGTGTGAATTGACGGAGGCGTGCTCGCTGCATAGTGTCATCGGGAGGCGTGCGAGCAGCTGTGTGAAACTTTGGTAGGCATGCCAGCAGTCCGGTGCGCAGGCTCACCGGGAGGCGAGCTAACGGTTTGACCACCGCGCGCCTCTCTCCCACAACTCCCACTACAACATATTAATGGTGCCCGAGTGGCCGCACCCCCCATCCTCGCTACGCACACACAATCCTCTCTCTCCGCTTGCATCCTCGACGCCGCTCTCAGTCCTCAAAGCCGTCAGTGTATGAGGATGCCGCCGAAGCGCCCCATCGAAGGCAGTGGCGACGCCGGGGCTGCTAAAGCACCGGAGTACGGCGTGGATATGGAGACAGAGGTTGCCGTCACCGCCGGCGAGTTATCGCTGCACCCTGACGTCGTCGACGGCGCCGAGCTTCCACAGTCGGAGGCGGAGTTTCACACCGACTCCGGCGACGACTCCAACGACGACGGACAGCTGGTTAGTCTTCTATACCCATTTATGTGTCAAATAGATCATAGGGTTTCTCTGGTTACTCCTGCCTCCCCCTTTTTGGAACAGAAATCCTATGGTTATGTTCTCCCAATCCATGAAATCTGAGTAAGTTTTGTTAGATCCGTGTAGTGTATTGATTGTTTGAATGGTACAGGTAATAAGTGATTAGTTGTTTCATCTATGCAAATGATTTCTGCTAGTAATCTGACTAGGATTAGCGTTCGTGCTAATAATTCCTAGCCAGGGCTTGACAATTGATTTTGAATGACCTACATATGTTTGTGCCATTATTTTCTTGAAGATTGGTCTGTACATAGACGAGTGTGCTTAAAAATCGAACCATAATCTCTGGACATGTATAAATAAATAGCCATAAATTCCTAATCCTACTTCACGGCATGTAATTATTGATTTGATGCCAAATTTGTTTTACTATTTGTATAGGTGCTGTCTGACGATGTGGACAACGAGGATGAAAATGGCCAGAGGAGGTACAAGAGGCAAATCCTGAGGGAGCTTTATGCGGGAATGCATAACAGGCGTATTAGGACCTGGAATGGCGGCTATGGATGCCCATTTTGCAACCAGAAACTTCATGACGCGTATCTAAGTATTCTTGCGCATGCAAGAGGACGGGCCGTTGGCTCCTTCAAGCAGAAGTATTCTCGCAGGGTGGCGCACGGCGCGTACGCCGAGTACCTGGAGAAGCTTCAGGATCGTGTCGGGCGCATGTGAGATGAGATGCGGGATGGATCGAACTATGTACGCTTGAGTATGCTTAATGACGGTTGAACTATGTACTTATCGTTGAACTATGCTTATGTACGTGTACGCTTATTATCTACTCCCTCCGTCCCATAATATAAGACATTTTTTGACACTAGACTAGAGTCCAAAAACGTCCTACATTATGGGACGGAGGGAGTATGTTTGAGTATGTTAAATATTTTGTCAAATTTTGGTAAAAATTACAACGGGGGACCAATAAACCATGACAGAGATAGTACGTCAATCACACATGGTTCCCAAAATTGGAACCGTGTGCAATGACTTTCATTTTCCCTGCTGCGTCATTCACACACGGTTCGCTCTAGCAAACCGTCGCCCCCAAAATTCTTTGTGTGACAGAAAACCCTCACCACCCAATTCAAAAAAGAAAACCCTCACCATCCCCACGTCACAAAAACCCTCACCCCGCCCGCCACCCCCTCGGCCCCTCCGGTACGTTCCCCATTCACACCTGCACAAGCTCCCCCGCGTCTATGACATGGCACCGCCTATCGCGTCGGACCGGCGGTAAACACTTAGTTCGACGCATGCCGCCACCGCCAGGCTGCCGGCAAAGCCCACCGCATTTCGCCACTTCCGCTTGCCGCCGCCTATCGCCATCGACTTTCTCGACGCTGCTCGCGGTCGACCCAGCTCCACTCGGTTGGGAAATCTGCCGCATTGAGGGTTCTTTCTCATGGACGACAAGGTAACTAATTTAGCGAGATATTATCTCATCTCTTATCCCAGTCCATCTGCCTCCTTTAATCACCCGGCGAAAATCGTTGTGAATTCATTTTTATTCGAGCTGATTTGAGGGTTTTCTTTCATTCATAGAATGTACAGTGCGCCGACACTTCAGGACTTTGCGACCACCGCCAGAGAATCCATCTCTCCGTACCAGATCACTTGAGCACGCGCGCGGTATGTTCAATCTCACCCTAAATCGGTTGGCATGGCCTACTTTCCTGAACATATTCTAAATATTGCTACATTTGGATAAAAGGTGCCACATGCACCATATACGTCAAAGGGGATTTTTTCCCCTCTTCTTTCTATATTAAGCAAATTAATGATGTATTATTCTTTCGATTACTCTCATTTTTCCATGACATCATGTTTACCCTATCTGTTTAATTATAGATTTTTGTCCTTCGATTTCAACTGTTGTACAGTTCTTTCAATTTGGGCCCATATTTGCATTTTACCATATATTCTTTAACAATCCTATCATTTTCTGTAGAACATCCCTTGCTATGCAACAGATTATGTAGTGCACAATTTTTCCCTTTACATAGATCAAGGCTGCACGGATGTCATACTGCACACAAACCATGGATTTACAATCGTTGCTACTGTAAGACTTGATGAACGTGGTGACTCCTATTTTGGCACTGGCTTTTGGAATGAAATTGCAAAGTTTTATGTACTGAAAGCTGGCACTAAAATTGCACTGCACATAAAAGGGCCTGGTCATGAGATATATGCTAACTTCCCCGGCAAAATCATCCGTCCAGACTTTGTTCGAAGTAAGTTTTCTTTTCAACTATCTGCATATGTTGACTTACCCAGCAATGTAAAATGAATTGTGTAGTATTTAATCAACCAATTGTTATTCCCTTTTCTTACTATATTCCTGCCAAATAACTTCTAGTTACCAATACACTTTTCTATTGCCCTGTTTTAACTAAATATTCCCTGTACTCCCATTTCTATCAGAAAGCGCCGCTGACAGGGAGACTCCAGAGGTGGAGAACGGGGCTGCCAACAAGCGGAGGCGTGGCAAGCTAGAACCGCAAGCGACTCCAGCAGGCCTAGACTTAATCAGTAGCCTCCCCGATGATATGTTGAGAGTCATCATCTCCCTCCTCCCAATCAAGTATGGGGCGCGGACAACCCTCCTTTCCCGGCGGTGGCGCCCCCTATGGTACTCCAGCCCTCTCGACCTCATCCACACCCACGAGCTCTACCATGGCTATCGCAAAAGCTTGGATGCGTTCTCCAAGATCCTCGGCAGTCACCTTGGCCCAACCAAAGGCCTTAGAATGGGCAAGTTCCGTTCCAACGGCAAGGACCGAGCCAAGCTTGATGACTGGTTCCGATCCCCCGCCCTAGATTAGCTCGAGGAGCTCACTTTTAATGATGGGCATATGCGGTCGCTGCCAACGTCCGCACTCCGCCTCGCGCCCACGTTGTGCGTCGCCAAGTTCAGGAACTGCCATTTCCTGCCCCTTAATGACGCGCCCGCTCTTATTCTTCCACGACTGAAGCACCTCGAGCTCGTCGCCATCTGCCTCTCAAAGGGTGACATGGAGCGGCTGCTCCGTGGCTGTACTACACTCGAGTACCTTCGTCTTCAGGCGATCAATGGGTTGAGTACCTTCCACATCACCTCCATGACTCTCCGGACTATTTATGTGTGTTGCTGGTGCGGTAGGAAGACATCACAAGATGTGTACCACGGTATGGTCATCCAGGACACACCTGCACTTGAGAGATTACTTGTAGTTGATCAAGAAGGTCTAACAAGAATCAATGTCATTTATGTGCTGAAATTGACAGTGGTGGGATACTCGTCTGACAAATGCTCCGAACTTTTTAGTGGATCCACACCCGTTCAGGTACAACAGCCGCCTTCTACCTCTCCTTCACAAATTAACATTATTTCTAATTTTAAAGATGTTTGTTCGTCTGTCATTCAGAAAATGATTCCGACAAGCTTGACCCCGAAACTGCGCACAGTGAAGGTCTTGGCACTAGAATCTATCGGGCCCGACCTGGAGCATGTTGTCAGTTTCCTGAGATGCATTCCATGCCTGGAGAAGCTATATATCGTGGTGATGTTCCTTTCCTATTAAATGTTAACCATAAGGGAGTTCAATTTCTGACACCTTTTTCCAAGTTTACAATGACAATGTACTATGATTTCTGAAGGTTCTTTTGGAGGATTTCAGTACATACATGTCCCCCCCCATATTGGTTGCTTGATCCATATGGTTACGATCAATAAGCATTTCTCCTTTGGATTCTTCTGTACTAGTTTTCTTAGGGAACTTTTCATCCACTCCAACCTCTTGTGAAGAAGGCTACATTTTTCTAGAATGTAATCAAATGCCCATGTTAATCATGTCAGATCGAAGATGGCATCTTAGTGCATTTTACAAATCCTGCAGACCAAATAGCTAAGCATGTAGTAGTGTTCAAAACTTCATGTAGGCACTAACACGTTTTCTTATTTTGCAGATAAGATTAGGCCCAGTGGTGGATAATGTGATACAATATAACAATCACGTCGAATGCCTAGATCTGCATCTCTCAGAAATTACTTTGAACTCCTACTAAGGGACCTTACCGGAGATTATATTCGCCAGGTTCTTTGTACTCGGAGCAAGGGTGCTGAAGGAAATGAGGTTTGCCCTACATTTATTTCACAAAATTGAATGGTTTGTTGATCAGCGCCGGCGCCTGCGACGGAATGGAGTAGGCTCCAAAAATGTTGAATTTCATTTTGGAACTTCAGATGAAAGAGTAATCGGAAGTCATCGTGTCAACCCCATACATGACTTCTCAGTGGCTGACCCCTTTGCAAAAATTGTGAGGTTTCGAAGCCAGACTTAGAAGCGGTGATATTAGTTTGAACCTCTCTGATATCCATGTTCAACGGATCAGCACGAGCGTTTGCAGCTGATGAGCTGAATTTCATTTCTAATATCAGTTTGAACCTTGTAATCTTCGAATTTGAGCCATATAACTCTGGAATTTGAACCTTGTAACATTTCGAGCTTTTGTGGTACAATCGTTGAAATGGCATCGTATGAGACTCGTATATTGCTAGCACTATTTTGACCTTAATATGCAATGGTCTTAGATTTTATTAACCATTCTCGAATCAGTTTACCATGTCGATCTCACAGCACACGATCTGTATAGCTAACTCAACTGCGATCTTCGACATTATTGCACACAGTTGGTTTCTTCCACTGTGTGCACTGTAGAGCGCAGAATTAATTATCGCACTCGAGTGTCCATCATCACCCTTCTGTGTAACTTTGACCTCATCACCCAAGGGTAAACTTATGACCGAAGTCATTCCACACACTTCATTTTTACAAAGCTTTTGCCAATAAACGCCCATAATTTGTCCCTATTCTAGCCGACGCATGGCCAAACTAGCCGGGCGGGAAGCTTGCGCGGTAAACGGCGCGGTAGCGCGGCAACAGGCTCACCGATGATACATTTGGCGCCTCTTCGAGCCCACGTGTGCGGTGTGGTGTTGTCAAGAGTGCACTGGAATCCTCCGCTATGAACGTCGTGACAAGACATGACGATTACAGGCCGGCCGGTCCCCATTTATTACAGCGGCCATTTAACCTGCCCTTCTGTCTCTTCAACCTTTCGATCGCGCCCCACCATTGCAAGAAGCTCACCCACCACGAGAAATTGTTAGAGGGTATCCTGCGCGGCTCCAATGGTGCTCCGAGCGGCAGTTCACCATGCGTGTCGTGGTGGACACCCACAGAAGGTTCATGGACCTCTCGGTGGTGTCCACCAACGACCCGGTCTGGGTGGAGCACTCCATCCACATCATGGAGTTGTTGCTTTCCGCGGAGAAGTACAAGGTGGTCGGGTTCGACCTCGAATACACCCGCGCTCGTGCCGGGTCTCGTCCCAAGGTCGCCGTTGCCCAGATGTGGGTGCGCCACCACGTCCTCGTCTACCACTACTGCCTGGCCACAAGGCCTTGCGAGCGTTTCGCCAGGTTTGTCAACAGCCCCCACTACAGTTCGCTACGGTGGACATCACCAACAATGTAAAGGTGCTCGAGAATTCGGGCATCGCCTACGAGAATCTTGTCGACATCCAGGGCCAATACAAGATCTGGGGCAGCAAGGAGCATGAGAAGGACTCACTGGTTCACCTCGCCGAGGCCATCATCGACCCCTACTACAGGGACATGAAGGATTCTTACAACAAGGACAAGCGTGCCTGACACTCGGCCTGGATGGAGAAACTCGACAAAGCTCACGTCGTGTACGCGGCCAAGGAGGCGTACACGAGCTACGACATGTACATGCGGATCGTTGACATGAGGAAGTGCCTCCTTCCCCAAAACGGCCAGGGATCCAGCCGAAAGCAGAGCAATGGCAAGCGTCGTCACAACAATAAGTAGATGATTAGATCCTCGTTTCTCCTACTTTAGTATGCATGTAATTGCTTTCTTTGGTGTGTGGAAATGTTATGTGTGTAGTCACTTGTGTTGTATGCTTAATTTTGGTTATGCAATGCTGTCTTTTTAAGTATATATGTTGATGCTCTGTAGACAGAGCATAAATGTTGTGCGGACAAAGAAAATCACATCGCACACGGACTAGACAATGGAACCCGTCGGTGATGTTTTCATCAATCACTCACAATTGTATACCAGCAATCGTTTGCTCATAACACGCACGGGTTGTTAGCAGTAATCGTCTGTGTTGTTATCGGTGTTCGCACACATTTCCGATTACAGAACTTTTTGCCTCGTATCACACACATCTTGTTCATTTGAACCGTTTATGTTCTCATGTCTCAACGCAAACAGTTCATCCGAGTGAACCGCATGCCGTATATCGCACACACCTTTGATCTGGCTGGCCGTTTCTTTTGTATTGCCTAATCACAAACAGTTCATCCGAGTGAACCGTATGTTGTACATCGCACACACCTTCATCTGGCTGCCCATTTCTTTTGTTCCTCCTCATCGCAAACGATTAATTGAGCTGACCCGTATGCCACGCATCACACACGCAACTAAAATTTGAACCGTCTTTGATGCATCCTTCATCACAAACGTTTTGCACCTTTTTTGACGGGTTTTTTACACCACTGTTTGCGATTATGGCATCGCACACAGTTTCGTCGAAGGGTCTCTGATCGTAGTGTCGCGTTAGCAGCATCCTGCAGTAGTGATGTGTAGGTCTTATGCTCACAACCTTATACTTGTGCTTGGGATCTCATCTTGGTAATAAACATGGCCCTAGAAGACAACCTTTACAATGTGGTCACAACATGGTGAAGTGCGGGATATGTTCAAAGTACGTCACGACCGGTCAGGACCTGCATCGAGAGTCAGTTGTTCAACTAATGTCCTTACCATCGCCCGGGGTTACCTCGGTTATTAAGAATTGCTTCGGACAAAAGCATTCGACATTTAATGACCACACCTCATTTATCCTCAAGGAATTGGTTTCTGCTATCGTACTAATCGTTTCTCTCACTGTTGTTCAGAATAGTGTTCTTATCTCCTCCTTGATTGATCTATGGGATACTACGTACCCACAAAGCCTTAGAACGAGAAGAAGACAAAAGACAACTCCATTGCAATCGCACACATACAAATAATACGCAAAGTGATTCCAACAATTGCGTGCACAAATACATAGGGTTGCAAGGCCTTGCGTCAACCATTACCTTAGCGAATTCCTCACACATGGCGATCAGATCGCAAAATGAACTCATTAAAGATGATATTTAGATGAATGATTGATTGATAATATGTCTTACAATAGTCTTGATTGTGATGCATCGATTGCAACTATGACTAACTTGGAGAGAATGGTTGCGGTGATGAAGGTGGTAGCGACTATGGAGATGATGAAGGAAATATGCCCTAGAGGCAATAATAAAGTTGTTATTTATATTTTCTTTTATCATGATAAATGTTTATTATTCATGCTAGAATTGTATTAACCGGAAATTTAGTACATGTCTGTATACATAGACAAACAGAGTGTCCCTAGTATGCCTCTACTAGACTAGCTCGTTAATCAAAGATGGTTAAGTTTCCTAGCCATAGACATGTGTTGTCATTTGATGAACGGGATCACATCATTAGAGAATGATGTGATGGACAAGACCCATCCCTTAGCTTAGCACTATGATCGTTTAGTTTATTGCTATTGCTTTATTCATGACTTATACATGCTCCTATGACTATGAGATTATGCAACTCCCAAATACCAGAGGAAAACTTAGTGTGTTATCAAACGTCACAACGTAACTGGGTGATTATAAAGATGCTCTACAGGTGTCTCCGATGGTATTTCTTGAGTTGGCACAGATCGAGATTAGGATTTGTCACTCCGATTGTCGGAGAGGTTTCTCTGGGCCCTCTCGGTAATGCACATCACTATAAGCCTTGCAAGCAATGTGACTAATGAGTTAGTTGCGGGATGATGCATTACAGAACGAGTAAAGAGAGTAGCCGGTAACGAGATTGAACAAGGTATGATGATACCGACGATCGAATCTCGGGCAAGTAACATACCGATGACAAAGGGAACAACATATGTTGTTGTGCGGTTTGACCGATAAAGATCTTCATAGAATATGTAGGAGCCAATATGAGCATCCAGTTTCCGCTATTGGTTATTGACCGGAGATGTGTCTCGGTCATGTCTACATAGTTCTCGAACCCGTAGGGTCCGCACGCTTAATGTTCGATGACGATTGGTATTATGAGTTTATGTGATTTGATGTACCGAAGGTTGTTCGGTATCCCGGATGAGATCACGGACATGCGAGGAGTCTCGAAATGGCCGAGACATAAATATTCATATATTGGAAGGTTATATTCGGACACCGGAATGGTTCGGGTCGTATCGGATAAGTTACGGAGTACCGGGGGTTA
>NC_057796.1:302641658-302676711 GCF_018294505.1 Triticum aestivum
CTCCTCCTCCTCCTTCCCCCCTTTTCCTACTTGGACTAGGAAAGGGGGAAACCTACTCTACTAGGAGTAGGATTCCTTCCCCCTTGGCGCGCCCCTTGTGGCCGGCCGGCCTGCTCCTCCTCCCCTCCTTTATATAAGGGGAGGGGGGCACCCCATAGACACACAAGTTGATCTTTAGCCGTGTGCGGTGCCCCCCTCCATAGTTTTCCACCTCGGTCATATTGTCGTAGTGCTTAGGCGAGGCCCTGCGTCGGTAACTTCATCATCACCGTCACCACGCCGTCGTGCTGACGAAACTCTCCCTCAGCCTCAGCTGGATCTAGAGTTCGAGGGACGTCACCAAGTTGAACGTGTGCAGATCGCGGAGGTGTCGTGCGTTCGGTACTTGATCGGTTGGATCGCGAAGACGTTCGACTACATCAACCACGTTACTAAACGCTTCCGCTTTCGGTCTACGAGGGTACGTGGACACACTCTCCCCGCTCGTTACTATGCTTCTCCTAGATAGATCTTGCGTGATCGTAGATTTTTTTTTTTAAATACTACGTTCCCCGACAGATGAGACGAGAAATGACGGCGGCTAAGGTTGGAAGATGGCTTCTAGTTCTATGTTCCGCAAATGGTTGCTCTCCTATTGAGCTTGTGACATGGCTCCCTTTGTAAAAGTTGTCTAGGTGAACGCCCTGGTGTCAATGGCGTGCGATATAACCACTGATATTAGCGCGTGCGCTTGTACCATACATCGTCTTGCACTCTTGATTGATCCTGGCACCTCCTGTTGACCTGCCTTGTTCACCACGCTTTCTATTTTCTTCTATGTGACGACGTTCTTCCATGTTTAGGCCCATTTCTTGTGGAAACACATTAAGCAAAGAATTTCGTAATTTTCTGCATTCATTAGTCATTAGTATCGATATCTGAGTGATTCTCTCAAAAATTCTAGAGTTATCTGGTTAAAAATGGTTGAATAAGCCCAAAAGTAACGCTCATCCCACCAAAGTTTGTTACCATGTTGGAGGTTGATTCATCGATTGCTAAGATGCATCTTATAGTGTCAGGCGTACTTGGATCGTCAAAGTTTCCTTCACAAAAAATAGATCTTGTGCTCTTATTGAAAGATCGGGACATCCTAGAGTATGTCAGCCCAACAATACTCGGCAATATAACAAATTTTGTAGTAGACATTATTGACGCCGCCACATCAAGGATGGCGCAGCTAACCTTGAGTCCGATGCAAAAGCATGTGGAAGCGAGGCGGTGCTAGTGGCCGATAGCTATCTCGCTGCCTTGGTGACGGGTCCTCTTATTTGGATTTGCTACCGGAACAATTAGGCATGTCGTCTCTCCCGGATCAATTGCCTTCCTCGTATTGCTTCACATGATTCAGTGTTTCGCATTGCCTCCTACCGATTAGGGTGATTCATGCCTCTCAGCCTGATTTTGCACACCGCATCAACAAGCGAAAGTTGGAGCCAACTTCAATGTCGTGTTTCCAACGAGTGTTCCTTGTGGTGGTATGTGCCCACTCGGATTCAGGTCATTGGTACCGGTGCCCATATTTTCCCGAATTTATATTAGAAAATGTTTATGTTATTCTTTCTTTGATAGGTGACGTGCTCATTAATAGTATGGTACGTATATGACTTTATCAATTTCGAGATTTGTCAACTTTCTTTGGAAATGATTACAAGCATGTCTTGTGGAGCTTGTCAATCTTCGCCCTATGGGATTGTGGAGTTTCAACTTTTTCATAAGGACGCTTTATTACTTAAAAGGTTTAAGCATGCATCCGGACTCTGCATAACTATGATGCACACAACCAAACAATGTCCTCTCACAAAAATAAAAAATAAAAATATGCGAACTACAAAAAAAATGTAGAGTATGTATAACGCCTAAACTGGAAGGGGGCCAATCCTAAGATCATGCTATCACCCATGTTGGTAAAAGTATCCCTCGATGTCGCCTCCAATCATGCACACACCTTTGTAAATAGGTCTTGATTCTCCACATGTTGTAGAGAGGGCCATAAACGAAGAGTCCCGATACATCTGTAGATAACCTGCATAAGAGAAATACTTTTATCATTAAAAATCTTATGATTTCTAAATAGCCAAAATGATCAAATAACGACAAACGCTCCCATCCTGAGAAGAGTTTTAAATCTGATCAATCCGATGTAACCAGTTGACAAATATATCAGCAACACTACAAGGAGGATATAAGCCAAAAGATATTTGTATGACTGACCATATAGAACGAGCCGATTTGCATTCGAGGAACAAATGTTTTATTGTATCATCATGTTGACAAAAGACATATTGCGTACTTCCATATCAATTCCTTTTAATAAAGTTACTCCCTCCGTCTCAGTTTACAAGTCCTACGTGTATACCTAGATTGCCAATTTGATCACCCTAATATAAACAATATAACACAAAAAGTATATCTTTTAAAAATAGAACATCTGAAGTTTATATTGGTATATTTTTTGTAATATATGACTTGTATTAGGTTGGTCAAATTAACGACTCAGGGGTACGCGCACGCCCTGTAAACTGAGAGAGAGGGAGTATCTTTAGTAAACATGACCTGTAGGTAATTAATTAAGTTCCATGCTTCACCGCAAAAAGAAAAACAAGTTCCATGCTTGCCTACAAAAATCAGTCTCCTGTGAGCAAATGTACTAAGTGATTAGATACTATACCAATGAAGCTTCTACGAAACCCCTGGCCTACTTGGCACGTCCAAGGAGTTATCAGGAGACGTATGCCCAGTGCACTGTCACAGTCATCGTTATATTTCTGGTGATGTTTCTCCCGTTTGGTCTGGGACATAGACATGAACTAACGCTATGAATTTCACACCGGCATGGTAGCTAGCTAGCCAGGCCTTTATGAAGTTGGCCAAATAGTACGCGTGCGTACCGGCACGCTAGTGTTGTCTTCCGTCTTCCACTAATCCACCTTCAGACCCGCTGCTTACATGACCAATCAAAGCACTGTCTTGCTTAACAAAAAAACAAAGCGCGGTCATTTCCCCGTCCTACGCACACCAAGATGTCAGACTAATTTGTTAAACTGGATCCCTAACTAATGATTACCCCATTGACATGCCTACAATCTCATCATCAGACAGCAATATTTAGACCGCACACCACTACTAGCAATTTTATAATTATAAGCTTACTAGTATACCACTGGTACTACCCTCTCCATTCCAAAATATAGTGCCTCCGCGTTTTTTAAGGTCTAACTTTGATCATAAATTTAACCAACGAGACCGATTGCGGTGAAAGAAAAAATATATAATTGAAAACTTCTTTTGAATATGAATTTACTGGTATAACTTTTGCTCCGCCCGCAGTCGGTCCCGTTGGTTAAATTTATATTCAAAATTAAAGCATGAAAATAAAAGAAGCGCTATATTTTAAAACGGAGGAAGTACTAGTAGATACTCTCCGGCGGTAAGGGATTCCAGTCTGTGCAAGCGACAACGCACGGCAGGAAGGACTTCGCTCTCCGATTCGCTTCACTGGATACAAGATGCAAGGTAGTAGGTTGCTCAAAAAAAAGATGCAAAGGCAGTACGACACTCGAATCTCATGATCAGCTCACGACTTGAGTTAAGTTTTCGAGGACTTGAGTCGATCCAGCCGAGGTACTAGCGAGTACTAGTACTAGCTAGCTAGCACAACGAGGGTGGGCGCGACGCCACCACCAAGCACGCATCCCGTCACGCGTCGCGCGTCAGATACGGCGCTGACCGCTGCGCGCGACATGTCTCACTCTGCACGCATAGATGGCCGTGAATCCCACTCTTGGTGAAACGATGGACGGGAGGAGAGAAATGCCGATCGATCGGGTGGGATTTACCTCGTAGAGAGCCTAATTCGGGCAGGTAAAATGGGCAGGAAAAGAAGCCGAGGGCGAACCGCGCTAGGCTCTAGAAGCGGGGAGGAGACAAACAAGTCGCGGGCAGAGCGAGGCCAGGACGAGAAGCGACGGCGAGCAGTTTAGCGCCGTCCGTACGTATACCTGCCGAGCGGCGAGCACCCGCTACACCTACACTGCCGCTGCCCCTGCTTGCACGGTCCCACCTGCAGCCTCAGGCCAACCGCCGAGCCCGTGCCGTGTGGTGGCAGATACAGGAGTAGGCGAATAAATACTCGTACTACAAGACACGGACAAGTACTCGTACTCTACTAGTGAGAGCCCAGCAGCGCAGGGGCCTTTTCACGGGGAAGCTAACAGAAGCAGCAGCAGCATCAGCTGTGGCAAATTTGACAAATTTGACCTATAATCGAAATCAAATCACAGAATGAACTGGTTACGAAACTATTTCACTCCCCTGACCCTTTTGTGTAGCGCCCAGGCGCTGCACTAGTGCAACGCCCAGGAGCTAGGCGCTGCACTGTGTAGTGTGGCGCCTAGCTCTCAGGCGCTGCACGCTGACTTGGGCACATATGGGTGCGACGCTGGCCGTGTAGCGCCTATCTGGGAGGCGTTGCACAGTAGGTGTGGCGCCGGCGTGGCGGGCACTACACAAAAGGGTCAGGGGATGAAATAGTTTCGCAACCAGTTCATTCTGTAATTTGATTTCGATTATAGGTCAAAATTGTCAAATTTGCCCATCAGCTGTTGCGTCCAAGAAGCGTAGCTCGGCACACCTAAAGCGGAACCAACCAACGGACTCACACACTCTGTCGCGGCGGACCCTACTACTGTACTGCCAAAAAAGAAAGTGAGAGAGCTGCTGAGTGTACAGGGCCGCTGAAACCGAACCGGATGCATTGCCAATGGGCAAATGGCACTGTGACCAACAACAATTTAGGTTTTCTAACTATTCAAGTGTTACCCTCAAAACAAAACAAAACTATTCAAGTGTTCAATGGATCAATTGTTGTTTTATCCCAGCAAATTGTAGGAGCCAGAGCATTGGCAGTTTCGCGAACTTAAGTGGTGAGCTGTTACGAGGACTGTAAAGTTCAACAAAGCGTAGCTTAATGGCACGGGCCAAATCCCAGTGAGAGATATGATAGAAGAAAAACTAAGCAGAGTAACATGTAGATACAGTGGACAAAAATGAATCGGGCTGTTCAGCTAATTCAGTCCTACCAATCACAATAATGTATTGTAACCGGAAAAATAAGCGAAAAACCGAGATTTTTTTATTGCTCGACTGTCCTCGACCTGGATCTTGCATGGATGAAGAGCCCTTGCCTCGAATCCATCCATGCATGCTGATTGCTGAAGCTGGGCTTCCAATCCCATGAGCTCTTCTGAGCACATCTGGCGATCGATCTGGACGATGGCTGGTCACAAGTCAGAACAGCTGACCTCACTGTCTGGTGCTGCCGAACTCGGCGTCGTACACGGCGGAGAGCTCGAAGTCGTCGTCGAACGCGGCCGGCACGTTGAGATCGAAGGACCCGAAGCTGTCGCCGCATTTCGCCGGGGGCGGCGAGGGGGCGAGCGCGCCGCCGAACGGCATGTGCGCGCGCTTGTGGCCGCCCAGGGCCTGCCCGGAGCCGAACACGCGGAAGCAGAACGGACACTCGTGGACGATCGGGGCGTCGGCGCGGTGGGCCTTGCCAGCCGGCGGTGGCACGCAGCCGCCCTTGCCTTTCTTGACGCTGGCGCGGTGGCCGCCGAGGGCCTGGTACGATCGGAACACCTTCTTGCATGCGCCGCACTGGTGCCTGGCGCGTGGGTGCACGAGCACCGGCGTCGCCTCGGCGTAGTAAGCCTCGCCGGCCACGTCGCGGCCGTCCTCGTCCTCGTCGAACACGTTGGCGCCGTCGTTGTTTTGCTCGGCCTCCGAGGCCCAGCGGGGCTCCGGCTCGGATCTGGACCGCGTCCACGAGTCCCGAGACAGCATCACGAGCGACATGGCCACGTCCTCCTCCTGGGTCGAATCGGAGACGGTGCTTGCCGGCTCGGGATCCGGCACAGGCGGCGGCGCGCGCCGCCGTGCCCGCTTGGAGCGCCGTCGGCTCACGGCGAACCCCGCGCCACCGCGCGGGGACTCCGTGTCGCTCTCGCCGTCCTGCACGACCGACGACTCGCCGGCCGCCGCGGTGACCCCGCCGAAGCATCCACCTGAGAATTCAGCCGCGCCTACCTTGCAGCTTCTCTCGGGATCCTCACGCAGGACCCAGGACAGCCGTTTCGGTTGAGCTGGCTTACCATCCGTGTCCGTCGACGAGGTGGACGCCAAGGACAGTGGCGGCGACTGCTGCTGCGGTGGCGGCGTCGAGTACGCAGCAGCTGCGGCAGCCGCCATGACATGGGAGCGCATGTGGCCGCCCAGGGCACGGCCATTCTGGAACCGCCGGAAGCAGAGCTTGCAGGTGTGCCTGTCCATCGCGAACCGAGCAAGACCAATCCCAACACAGGGCAATGGAGCAGCAGAGATCAGGTACCGCAATGCTTGGAATCACGAGCAGCTTGCTGGCTTTGCTCCTCTCTTGCTTGCTCAGCCGAGGGACAACTGATAGTCCAACGGGGAAGATCCAGGCAGAAGAAGTGTGAGAGGTAGGAAGAGGAAGAGAGAGTGGGGAGCTTAAAAGGCAGAGTAGTAGGTGACAAGCAAGCATCCCTCCACCTCCGCCAAGGAGAGAGGAAGAAACAAGTGGGGAGGCGGTGAGAAAGTTGCTTCGGCGCATCCCACACTTAAATACGCAGCAATGCAAATGGCCGAGCAGTCGAAAACAAGGCAGAGTTTTATGGCATTTCACGTTGCAAAACCGAAGAATCGGGAAATTAACTGCTCGAGCAAAACGGCCCACCTGCAAGCGCCACGAAACCGACGCGAAAAATTGGGCTGTAAAACTGGCAAGATCAAGAAGATCGCCGGCTTTTTGGAAGATCTTCAATTCAATTTGGTCATGCGCCATACTACGAGCATATCCGTTGCTGGCGGGAGTAACGCCCGTCACGATCCCGTACGTTTGGCCTCGCTTTTAGCAGAGAATTAAGGAGCGGAGGATCGGCTGTCGAACGCATCTTGAGGACGGAGGGAAAAACTCGGGGGAAATTATTTATTTATTTATTGGCTGTGCGTGTGGGATACTCCACTAAGCTGTTTTATAAAGATTTGACCATCAAGAGGGGTTTATGTTATGTGGCCTCATCAAGGCCAGAAACAGACCGTATTAATCCTGGAGATACTGACATACTGCTGCCGAAACAAATCAAATCCCGAATTCAATTCCTTCTCCGATTGCTCTGAATGTATGTCTATCTTGGTGTCACGATTTGGCAACACATGTCTCCGTCGTCAGCTTACAATTTTGCTTTTGTTTTTGGGAAGACATGCTTGCACAATGGGCAAAGGTCACTGCGGCATGTGCCTGTACACAGCTGCACATCAAATGCTAGATCGATCCATTGTTGCTAGTGCTGGTACAGGCAGGGCATACGGTCTAGTCTCACATGGACGTCGGCGGATCCGAACTACCAGGATCCAGATTAGACATGTAGACTCAGTATATATGGTGTAAAAAATCTGGGTTACAGTTAATGCGTCACGGGTAAATATCAACATATTGCCTGCAGTACAATCTTAGAATAGAAGCAATGAGAGAACGGTAAATTATTGGGAAAACAAAATGCGCAGATGGGATCTTAGGTTGGATGGGAATGAAAAGCTGCTGTTTTGTCTTGCTTTGATTTCTTCTTCCGTTTTGGTTGGGTCGGCCACACCAGAAAGACGTCCTACCAGCGCAGAGCAAGCACGGGACGCGAACGAACAAAGAAAAGGCTGTCATCTGTTTCTGTAGCCAAGATTTGATTAAAAGAATCGCCCATAAAGTCAGCCGCTGGGATCATGCGTCGTCCCCTCCCAGTCACAGTTCACAGCTAACAGCCGGTCACCCTATTTTCGGAGTAGTACTAAGTGAGAAGATTCATGCCATTTCAGAGTATATACCTCTGTCAGACTGTAACCTCTTTCAGATTTGATGCCTGTTTGCCTCAGAAAATTTGATTTCCGTTTGGGGAAGTAATTTTCATCAGTTTCTTGTAGTATTAATGTAGAAAGAGATTCATTTCGCAAAAAAAGAAGTAGAAAGGGATTCCTCACTTGTTTTACTAAGGACATCTTCAACACTGACCCATAAATTTACTCCGGCATCCGTCTGCAGGCAGGAGAGGACCAGTCCGTGCACACTAATGCGGGAGGCGGCCATCCAACTCTGTACGCATACGTTTGAGAAGCTGGATCGAGTCCTCGCTGGCGTCGAATGGGAGCAGAAGTTTCCCCTTGTGACGGTCCAAGCGTTATCACATGCGATCTCCGACCATACCCCATTGCTGGTTGACTCTGGAGAAGCAACGCATGTGGGAAATAAGAACATTTTTTATTTCGAATTAGCGTGGTTTGAAAGAGAAGGGTTTCTGGATCTGATAGCAAGAGAATGGGCTAAAGATTCAGAGGGAGGTCGTATGTCGAAAGATGGCAGAATAAGATAAGGCACCTACGACAGTTCTTACGTGGATGGGCCAAACATTTGAGTGGGATATATAAGGTGGAGAAGGAAAGGCTCCTTCTACTTATTCAATCCCTAGATTTAAAAGCCTAGTCCTCCATTCTAGATACCAGGGAGTTGGAAACTAAAGTGGAGGCGAAAATGAGACTGAAAGAACTGCTTCAAGAGGAGGAATTGAAGTGGGCACTGCGAGCTAAAGTTCAAATCGTTCAAGGGGATGATAACACTCAATTCTTTCATATGATTGCGAATGGAAAATATCGAAAGAAGAGAATCTTTCAGCTCGAGCAAAATGAAGGGACGATTGTAGGACAGGAGAACCTAAAATTATATATCACCAATTACTATAAGCAGTTGTTTGGGCCTCCTGAGGATAATTTCGTATCCTTGGAGGAGTCGAGGGTTGAGGATATTCCTCGGCTAGCTACGGATGAGAACGATATCTCGACCGTCCCATTTTCGGAGAAAGAGGTGTTTGAAGCAATTTCACAAATGAAGAATAATAAAGCTTGAGGGCCGGATGGTTTTCCGGCGGAGTTTTACAAAAAGTGCTGGCACATTATTAAGGGTGACTTGCTCCCGATGTTCCATGATATATTCTCTAGATAGTTGCAGCTGTTTCACTTGAATTATGGAACAATTGCTTTGCTTCCTAAGAAAACAGAGGCCGTGCGGATTGAACAGTTCAGGCTGATCTGTCTTCTTAATGTCAGCTTTAAAATTTTCACGAAGGTTGGGACTAATAGGCTTACGCAGATTGCGCATTCTGTGGTGCAGCCGTCTCAAACTGCTTTCATGCCGGGCAAAAACATCCTAGAAGGGGTGGTAGTCCTTCATTAAACACTTCATGAAATCCATACGAAAAAACTAGATGGGGTGGTTTTCAAAGTGGATTTTGAGAAAGCGTACGATAAGGTAAAATGGCCATTTCTTCAGCAGGCCTTGCGTATGAAAGGTTTCGATCAGTCCTGGAGAAACCAGGTAGACTCTTTCACGCAAAAAGGGAGTGACATAGGTCATAACTTCCAGAAACACAAGGGTTTAAGACAAGGAGACCCGATGTCACCGATTCTGTTCAACATAGTGGTCGACATGTTGACAATCCTAATAGGAAGGGCTAAGGATGATGGCCAGGTAGGTGGCCTCGTTCCGCATTTAGTTGACGGAGGAGTGTCTATCCTACAGTACGCTGATGATACTATCATCTTCATGGAGCATGATTTGGCAAAAGCAAGGAACATGAAGCTTGTGTTATGCCTGTTCGAACAATTGTCGGGGTTAAAAATTAACTTTCATAAAAGTGAATTGTTCTGCTTTGGAAGAGCTAAAGACGAACAAGAAGCTTACAAACAATTGTTCGGGTGCGAATTGGGGTCTTTACCCTTCACATATTTGGGTATACCAATCCACCATCGCAAGCTGTCCAACAAAGAATGAAAGTGCATTGAGGATCGGTTTGAAAAAAAACTAAGCTGCTGGAAGGGCAAGCTCATGTCATACGGAGACTGACTAATTCTCATTAATTCGGTACTCACGAGTATGCCTATGTTTCTCTTGTCCTTTTTTGAGGTACCAGTTGGAGTCCGGAAAAGGCTAGATTTCTACCGACCGCGCTTCTTCTAGTAGAGTGACGAACTAAAATGAAAGTACAGACTCGCTAAATGGGATATTATTTGTAGGCCGAAAGACCAAGGGGGTCTCGGCATTGAAAATTTAGAGGTGAAGAACAGATGTCTCCTCAGCAAGTGGCTGTATAAGTTATCTGTAGAGACGGATTCCACTTGGGCCCAGATTCTGCGTAATAAGTACCTCCAATCCAAAACCTTATCGCAGGTGACGGTAAGGCCCACTGATTCGCCCTTTTGGAAAGGACTGATGAGAGTGAAATCAATCTTTTTTAACAGGACAAAATTTGTAGTTGGAAATGGTACTACCACGAGATTCTGGGAGGATACATGGCTAGGGGGAGACGCCCCTTGCACTCCAATATCCCTCTCTCTATAATATTGTTCAGCGAAGAGATGCTTACGTTGCAACAGTATTACAGTCCAATCCTCTTAATATTCAATTCAGGAGGACGTTAGCGGGGAACCGTTGGGAAGTTTGGCTCCATCTTGTGAGAAGATTGATGGATGTTCAACTATCTCAACAGCCTGACCAGTTGCGCTGGAAACTAACAAAGAATGGAGAGTTTTCGGTTAAATCCATGTATCTGGATGTTATCAATTCTAGCTCTATTCCTCGTTCGAAATATGTTTGAAAAGTCAAAGTTCCTTTAAAGATTAAAGTGTTTATGTGGTTTGTCCATAAACAAGTCATTCTAACTAAGAACAATTTGGCAAAACGCAACTGGACATGATCTACAAGATGTAGTTTCCGTGAGAGTGATGAATCCATCAAACACCTCTTTCTTGACTGCCCTTTGGCAAAAAAATTATGGTTGTTGGTCCACATAACATTTAATATTACTCCTCCGAATACTATCAACACGTTATTTGGGACGTGGCTAGACGAGACATATCCGTGTAGGAGTATGTGCTTTATTGTGGGCACTTTGGAACTGGAGAAACGATTTGGTTTTTAATATAACAACAAATATTCATTTCTTGCAGGTTACCTTCCAGGCCACTACACTGATTCGTATGTGGTCGCTACTCACTCCAACGGAGGCCAGGGAGCGTTTGGTTACTGGATCTATCCGATGGGAGATGGTAGCTCGGGGTATTTTCAACCGGTTTGGATGGCGGTCATGTAATAGGATAGATGTTTAGTTTCCTATCTTAATTTGTGCCTGCCGGTTGTGGCTGTCCTTTTGTTTTGCTTTTGCTCTTTGTGAGCCTTTTTACTTTTCGAGACATGAAGACTTTTTGTTGAACGCCTTGCTTATTAATAATATGGCCATATGCATCGTTCTGATGCAGAGGCCGGGGATAACCTCCTTTTCAAAAAAACATAACATGCAAAAAAATCTAGTACAATAATAGCTCAAATTTAACGAGATTAACCTGATGTTTCAACTAGTTTTTTTATGAACGAATCATGTCATCCCACACATACTGCCCCTTCAGCTTCATCCAACCGTGTGTGCGCGTAAATGGTTGCCCCTCTATCCAGTGGTACAGCACGGCAGCGCATACTGGCTAAACAATGCATAGAGCAACATTGAATGAGTGAGTCAATCAATCAACAAGTTGAGTAAGAAGAAGCAAAACTATGATCTCCTCGGCTGGCGCGCGCAATGGCTACCTTGTCTCCACCATATCGACCGCTCCACAAAACTTAGTGACGGTGGTCTGGATGGCGTACCTTCGATATAACAATCCCACATTGCGACCATGGATTATGTGCATGTCGTAGGGCGCATGTGCTTTCACGCGTGAAACGAATCATGCACGCGCTGGCAGAAGAGCCCCCTGCTCCTTCCTACGAAATCCGCAGATACGGCCAACCACGCATCGCACAACAACTCATCCTCCATGGCTGAGTACCCCCGCCATACTTCGTACTCTAAAAAATGATACGACATTTGAAAATAAGCTCAATGGCATTTGACCGAACACCTACCGGGCGTGGTATCCGCCATGGACGACGTTGATAGGGGGTGGAGTGTACCTGCCTACGGACGGGTCCTGGGTGGACGACGCCGTCGTAAAAGGGGTGCGGCCGCGTCAGTGCTGGTTGTAGAGGTCCGGCAATGCATGTGTGCCGGCTGGAGAGGTATAATAGCGGCGTCGGAGGAGGAGAGTACCAGGAGGAGGGTTTAGTGGGTCGGGGTGTCCAAGTCCTACTTGGCTGATGTCCGAACTCCCTCAATGCGCCTCCCCAACTTTGCTTCCACTATGCGAGCGAAAGTGCGTCCAGATCACTCGGTGGATCGATACAGACCCGCGTTGGATGGCACAACATGTCTGGACTGCACGATCCGAACATATGCGAGCGGTTTGATGGTCAGCGTTGGAGATGCCCTACGAGAGCAACATGCTCTTACAGCGACGACACAAAAGGGTGAACAGTCTATAAAAACACATGTAACCACACTATACTATACCAAGGACACATATAGAGATACCCGGTGATCGTTCTCTATATTGCGACAAATACGAAAGAGCCGTCCCGCTAGCACGAACGAGCTTTCACGAGCACGCGGGAGCGCGCGAGGCCAAGATGCGACGAGTTACAAAATTGGACCACGCGACCCCCACCCATCCCCTAACTCTTAGAGCATCTACAACCGGATGCCTCAAACCCTCTCACATACGCCCGCGGACGCGCCTGGACAGTGATTTGACAGGAGAGAGAGGGGAAAAGGTGACCCAGCAGGATGAAGGAAATATGCCCTAGAAGCAATAATAAAGTTATTATTTATTTCCTTATATCATGATAAATGTTTATTATTCATGCTAGAATTGTATTAACCGGAAACATAATACATGTGTGAATACATAGACAAACAGAGTGTCACTAGTATGCCTCTACTTGACTAGCTCGTTAATTAAAGATGGTTATGTTTCCTAACCATAGACATGAGTTGTCATTTGATTAACGGAATCACATCATTAGGAGAATGATGTGATTGACTTGACCCATTCCGTTAGCTTAGCACTTGATCGTTTAGAATATTGCTATTGCTTTCTTCATGACTTATACATGTTCCTATGACTATGAGATTATGCAACTCCCGTTTACCGGAGGAACACTTTGTGTGCTACCAAACGTCACAACGTAACTGAGTGATTATAAAGGTGCTTTACAGGTGTCTCCGAAGGTACTTGTTGGGTTGGCGTATTTCGAGATTAGGATTTGTCACTCCGATTGTCGGAGAGGTATCTCTGGGCCCACTCAGTAATGCACATCACTATAAGCCTTGCAAGCATTGTAAATAACGAGTTAGTTGCGGGATGATGTATTACGGAACGAGTAAAGAGACTTGCCGGTAACGAGATTGAACTAGGTATTGAGATACCGACGACCGAATCTCGGGCAAGTAACATACCGATGACAAAGGGAACAACGTATGTTGTTATGCGGTTTGACCGATAAAGATCTTCGTAGAATATGTGGGAGCCAATATGAGCATCCAGGTTCCGCTATTGGTTATTGACCGGAGACGTCTCTCGGTCATGTCTACATTGTTCTCGAACCCGTAGGGTCCGCACGCTTAAAGTTCGATGACGGTTATATTATGAGTTTATGTGTTTTGATGTACCGAAAGTAGTTCGGAGTCCCGGATGAGATCGGGGACATGACGAGGAGTCTCGAAATGATCGAGACGTAAAGATCGATATATTGGACAACTATATTCGGACATCGGAAAGGTTCCGAGTGATTCGGGTATTTTTCGGAGTACCGGAGAGTTACGGGAATTCGCCGGGGAGTAGATGGGCCTTATTGGGCTTTAGGGGAAAGAGAGAGGAGAGGCTGCGGGCCCCCCAATGCCTAGTCCGAATTGGACTAGGGTGAGGGGCTGCGCCCCCTCCTTCCTTCTCTTCTCTCTCCCCTTTCCTTGACAACTACTCCTACTACTTGGAAGGGGGGGGGGGGGAATCCTACTCCCGGTGGGAGTAGGACTCCTCCTAGGGCGCGCCATAGAGAGGGCCGGCCCTCCCCCTCCTCCACTCCTTTATATACGGAGGAGGGGGGCACCCCATAGACAACATTTGATTTGATCTTTTAGCCGTTTGCGGTGCCCCCCTCCACCATAGTCCACCTCGATAATACTGTAGCGGTGCTTAGGCGAAGGCCTGCGTCGGTAGAACATCATCATCATCACCACGCCGTCGTGCTGACGAAACTCTCCCTCAAAGCTCGGCTGGATCGGAGTTCGAGGGACGTCATCGAGTTGAACGTGTGCAGAACTCGGAGGTGCCGTGCGTTCGGTACTTGATCGGTCGGACTGTGAAGACGTACGATTACATCAACCGCGTTGTGCTAACGCTTCCGCTTTCGGTCTACGAGGGTACGTGGACACACTCTCCCCTCTTGTTGCTATGCATCACCATGATCTTGCGTGCGCGTAGGATTTTTTTTTGAAATTACTGCGTTCCCCAACAGTGGCATCCGAGCCTGGTTTTATACGTAGATGTTATATGCACGAGTAGAACACAAGTGAGTTGTGGGCGATATAAGTCATACTGCTTACCAGCATGTCATACTTTGGTTCGGCGGTATTGTTGGATGAAGCGGCCCGGACCGACATTACGCGTACGCTTACGCGAGACTGGTTTTACCGCTGTGCTTTGCACACAGGTGACTAGCGGGTGTCAGTTTCTCCAACTTTAGTTGAACCGAGTGTGGCTACGCCCGGTCCTTGAGAAGGTTAAAACATCACTAACTTGACGAACTATCGTTGTGGTTTTGATGCGTAGGTAAGAACGGTTCTTGCTCGGCCCGTAGCAGTCACGTAAAACTTGCAACAAGAAAGTAGAGGACGTCTAACTTGTTTTTGCAGGGCATGTTGTGATGTGATATGGTCAAGACGTGATGAGATATAAGTTGTTGTATGAGATGATCACGTTTTGTTGAAGTTATCGGCAACTGGCAAAAGCCTTATGGTTGTCTCTCTATTGCATAAGATGCAAGCGCCAAATAATTGCTTTACATTATCGCTATGCGATAGCAATAGTTGCAAGAGCAATAGTTGGCGAGACGACCATGTGACGACACATTGATATAGATCAAGATGATGGAGATCATGGTGTCATGCCGGTGACGATGGAGATCATGACGATGCTTTGGAGATGGAGATCAAAGGCACAAGATGATGATGGCCATATCATGTCACATATTATGATTGCATGTGATGTTTATCTTTTATACATCTTATTTTGCTTAGTTCGGCGGTAGCTTTATAAGTTGATCTCTCACTAAATTTCAAGGTATAAGTGTTCTCCCTGAAGTATGCACCGTTGCGAAAGTTCTTCGTGCTGAGACACCACGTGATGATCGGGTGTGATAGGCTCTACGTTCAAATACAACGGGTGCAAAATAGTTGCACACGCGGAATACTCAGGTTAAACTTGACGAGCCTAGCATATAATAGATATGGCCTCGGAACACTGAGACCGAAAGGTCGAGCGTGAATCATATATTAGATATGATCAACATAGTGATGTTCACACTTGAAACTACTCCATCTCACGTGATGATCGGACATGATTTAGTTGATTTGGATCACGTGATCACTTAGATGATTAGAGAGATGTCTATCTAAGTGGGAGTTCTTAAGTAATATGATTAATTGAACTTAAATTTATCATGAACTTAGTCCTAGTAGTATTAGCATATCTATGCTGTAGATCAATAGCTCGCGTTTAGCTCCCCTGTTTTATTTTGATATGTTCCTAGAGAAAACTAAGTTGAAAGATGTTAGTAGCAATGATGCGGACTTGATCCGTGATCTGAGGATTAACCTCATTGCTGCACAGAAGAATTATGTCCTTGATGCACCGCTGGGTGACAGACCGATTGCAGGAGCAACTGCAGACGTTATGAACGTTTGGCTAGCTCAATATGATGACTACTTGATAGTTTAGTGCACCATGCTTAACGTCTTAGAATCAGTACTTCAAAGACGCTTTGAACGTCATGGACCATATGAGATGTTCCAGGAGTTGAAGTTAATATTTCAAGCAAATACCCGAGTTGAGAGATATGAAGTCTCCAACAAGTTCTGTAGCTAAAAGATGGAGGAGAATAGCTCAAGCAGTGAGCATGTGCTCAGATTGTCTGGGTACTACAATCGCTTGAATCAAGTGGGAGTTAATCTTCTAGATAAGATAGTGATTGACAGAATTCTCTAGTCACCATCGCCAAGTTAGTAGAACTTCGTGATGAACTATAGTATGCAAGGGATGAAGAAAATGATTCCCGAGCTTTTCATGATGATGAAATCGATGAAGGTAGAAATCAAGAAAGTGCATCAAGTGTTGATGATTAACAAGACCACTAGTTTCAAGAAAAGGGCAAAGGGATAGAAGGGGAACTTCAAGAAGAACGGCAAGCAAATTGCTGCTCAAGTGAAGCAACCCAAGTCTGGACCTAAGCCTGAGACTAAGTGCTTCTACTGCAAAGGGACTGGTCACTGGAAGCGGAACTGCCCCAAGTATTTGGTGGATAAGAAGGATGGCAAAGTGAACAAAGCTATATTTGATATACATGTTATTGATGTGTACTTTACTAGTGTTTATAGCAACCCCTCGGTATTTGATACTGGTTCAGTTGCTAAGAGTAGTAACTCGAAACGGGAGTTGCAGAATGAACAGAGACTAGTTAAGGGTGAAGTGACGATGTGTATTGGAAGTGGTTCCAAGATTGATATGATCATCATCGCACACTCCCTATACTTTCGGGATTAGTGTTGAAATAAGTGTTATTTGGTGTTTGCATTGAGCATGAATATGATTTGATCATGTTTATTGTAATACGGTTATTCATTTAAGTTAGAGAATAATTGTTGTTCTGTTTACATGAATAAAACCTTCTATGGTCATACACCCAATAAAAATGGTTTGTTGGATCTCGATCGTAGTGATACACATATTCATAATATTGAAGCCAAAAGATGCAAAGTTAATAATGATAGTGCAACTTATTTGTGGCACTGCCGTTTAGATCATATTGGTGTAAAGCGCATGAAGAAAATCCATGCTGATGGGCTTTTGGAATCACTTGATTATGAATCAGTTGATGCTTGCGAACCATGCCTCATGGGCAAGATGACTAAAACGTCGTTCTCCGGAACAATGGAGCGAGCAACATATTTGTTGGAAATCATACATACTGATGTATGTGGTCCGATGAATATTGAGGCTCGCGGCAGGTATCATTATTTTCTAACCTTCATAGATGATTTGAGAAGATATGGGTATATCTACTTGATGAAACATAAAGTCTCAAACATTTGAAAAGTTCATATAATTTCAGAGTGAAGTGGAAAATCATCGTAACAAGAAAATAAAGTTTCTACGATCTGATCGTGGAGGAGAATATTTGAGTTATGAGTTTGGTCTTCATTTGAAACAATGCGGAATAGTTTCGCAACTCACGCCACCTGGAACACCACAGCGTAATGGTGTGTCCGGACGTCATAACCGTACTTTATTAGATATGGTGCAATCTATGATGTTTCTTACCAATCTACCACTATCATTTTGGGGTTATGCATTAGAGACAGCTGCATTCACGTTAAAAAGGGCACCATCTAAATCCGTTGAGATGACACCTTATGAACTGTGGTTTGGCAAGAAACCAAAGTTGTCGTTTCTTAAAGTTTGGGGTTGCGATGCTTATGTGAAAAATTTCAACATGATAAGCTTGAACCCAAATCGGAGAAATGCGTCTTCATAGGATATCCAAAGGAGATTATTAGGTATATCTTCTAACACAGATCCGAAGGCAAATTCGTTGCTAAGAATGGATCCTTTCTAGAGAAGGAGTTTCTCTTGAAAGAAGTGAGTGGGAGGAAAGTAGAACTTGATGAGGTAACTGTACCTGCTCCCTTATTGGAAAGTAGTTCATCACAGAAATCTGTTCCTGTAACTACTAAACCAACTAGTGAGGAAGCTAATGATGATGATCATGTAACTTCAAATAAAGTTACTACTGAACCTCGTAGGTAAACCAGAGTGAGATCCGCACCAGAGTGGTACGGTAATCCTGTTCTGGAGGTCATGTTACTTGACCATGACGAACCTACGAACTATGAGGAAGCGATGATGAGCCCAGATTTTGCGAAATGACTTGAGGCCATGAAATCTGAGATGAGATCCATGTATGAGAACAAAGTATGGACTTTGATTAACTTGCCCAATGATCGGCGAGCCATTGAGATTAAATGGATCTTCAAGAGGAAGACGGACGCTGATAGTAGTGTTACTATCTACAAAGGTAGAATTGTCGCAAAAGGTTTTCGACAAGTTCAAGGTGTTGACTACGATGAGAGTTTCTCACTCGTATCTATGCTTAAGTCTGTCCGAATCATGTTAGCAATTGCCGCATTTTATGAAATCTGGCAAATGGATAAACAAAACCGCATTCCTTAATGGATTTATTAAAGAAGAGTTGTATATGATGCAACCAGAAGGTTTTGTCAATCCTAAAGGTGCTAACAAAATATGCAAGCTCCAGCGATCCATCTATGGACTGGTGCAAGCATCTCGGAGTTGGAATATACGCTTTGATAAGTTGATCAAAGGATATAGTTTTATACAGACTTGCGGTGAAGCCTGTATTTACAAGAAAGCGAGTGGGAGCACTACAACATTTCTGATAAGTATATGTGAATGACATATTGTTGATCGGAAATAATGTAAAATTATTCTGCAAAGCATAAGGAGTGTTTGAAAGGAGTTTTTCAAAGAAAGGCCTCGGTGAAGCTGCTTACATATTGAGTATCAAGATCTATAGAGATAGATCAAGATGCTTGATAAGTTTTTTCAATGAGTACATACCTTGACAAGATTTTGAAGTAGTTCAAAATGGAACAGTCAAAGAAAGAGTTCTTGCATGTGTTACAAGGTGTGAAATTGAGTAAGACTCAAAAGCCCGACCACGGCAGAAGATAGAAAGAGAATGAAAGTCATTCCCTATGCCTTGGCCATAGGTTCTATAAAGTATGCCATGCTGTGTACCAGATCTATTGTATACCCTACACTGATTTTGGCAAGGGAGTACAATAGTGATCTAGGAGTAGATCACTGGACAACGGTCGAAATTATCCTTAGTGGAATAAGGATATGTTTCTCGATTATGGAGGTGACAAAAAGGTTCATCGTAAAGGGTTATGTCGATGCAAATTTTGACACTGATCCAGATGACTTTAAGTCTCAATCTGGATACATATTGAAAGTGTGAGCAATTAGCTAGAGTAGCTCCGTGCAGAGCATTGTTGACATAGAAATTTGCAAAATACATACGGATCTGAATGTGGAAAACCCGTTGACTAAACTTCTCTCACCAGCAAAACATGATCACACCTTAGTACTCTTTGGGTGTTAATCACATAGCGATGTGAACTAGATTATTGACTCTAGTAAACCCTTTGTGTTGAGGATATAGACCTTAGAGTCACCCGCCAGGAGGGGCCGGGTTACTCATATGGTCACTGCTAGAAGCCCGGCGCCAAGCTTAAAGACGGTGGGCCAAAGATGGGCTTAAGATCCGGATATGGCTTAAGGCCCGTAGTTGCAATCATTATTATGGTAGAACTTGTAGTGTAAGGCAAGAATAGTTGAGAGTCCGAGCCGGACACTCTTATGAGCCGGCCGGGACTCTGAGAGCTGCTGGGCGTCAGCCTCCCTATATAAAGGGACGACCCGGCAGCGGTTTGGGGACAAGAACAATTGGATCGAGAGCCGGGCATAGCAGTTTAGCTCCCTGGTGATCGTAACCCTAATCAATATCACCTCAAACTGGACGTAGGCTTTTACCTTCACCGTAAGGGGCCGAACCAGTATAAACCCTCGTGTTCCTTGTCCAGCATTAACCCCTTCAAGCTTCCTAGCTGCGATGGCTCCATGACTAAGTCCTAGTTCGAGGACATCTGCCGTGACAATCCCACGACAGTTGGCGCCCACCGTGGGGCCAGCGCACGGTGGATTTGAGTTCTTGAAGGGCAGCTTCGAAGGGCTCAAGGGATACGCTGTGGGCCGGATGACCAAGAGTCGTCGCGGTAAGCTCTACATCGACGATGCAAACTGGGGCCCCGACGCCGGCTCAATTGAGTACGGGTACCGGGTCCCCTTCGGCGGAATTCATGTTTTCATTGGCAAGATTGGTGAGCCGGGCCCTGAGCCGGATCTCTGCGCCGATCTCATCGAGACGGCTCAGCGTGCACGACCCGCCCGGGCCCGGCCTGCCTTAAGGCGCGCGTTTGTGGGATGTATCCATGGAGGGCCCTCTGATCTATCTGGGGCTGGTGATGAGGCGGCCGCCGGCTCTGACGGCGAGTCGGCCACCGATGAGTCAAACTCGCTGTATCAACTTCAAGATGGCAGGCTCATGGGTTGTTCCGATGGTGACAGTATTCCGGACCCGTTTGAGCCGCCAAGTCAGGTTGGAGTCTTTATGGCTGGCGCGCAGCCTGTTCAGAACCCCGCTGCTGGAGCGGGAAACCCGGTGCCTTCTCCGGCTCAGGTACTGATGGATCTCACGGACAAGATGACGGCCCTGTTAACCGCCACGGTTGACCCGGCGGATCAAGTTCAGCATGATGCGGAGGTGGCACAGTTAAAATTGGATCTAGTGAAAGCTAAGGAGGAGCTTGCAGCGGAAGGGATCAGGATGGCTGCAGAGAGGGCGGCTCTCGATGCCCAAACTCAGCTGATCCAGGCGCAGTCCTTCCAACTCACGATGGATCAGAACGCGTCCAATGAGGTCATGAGAAGGAGGCATCAAAAGACCCAATCTCGACTCCCTCCGGTTTACGATCCACGCAACCTCTTCAACACGCCAGGTGCAGGGTCTAGTAACCCGCCAGGGGTCATAGTGCCCGGGTCTGGAGCCCCTATTCAGCCACGAGTAATGGGGCCTCCCCAGGTGCCCCCTGCCCCGCCTCAGTACGTGCCAATACCCCCGGGTCATTATAATAATCCGCTGGAGAACATGGTCGCTGCAGCAGCACGGCTGGCGGCTCTCCCAGTTGACGGCGACTCTCCGACGGCTATTGAAACCCGCCGGGTCAGGGAACTCCTTCAGACAGCTCTGGCGCAGCAAGAGGCGTACTCCTACAGCCGGGACAGGATCCACTCGACCCCTCGTCCAGGCCAGAGCCCGAGTTACAGCCGGCACATGGTCTCAGCAACCGGCTCAAGTAACGTCCGACGCCATGACCCGCCCCCTGGCCACGGCCCGGCTCATAATGGAGCCTTTCACGCAGCAGACCAGGACAGAGCGCGGCAAGAGGCGGAGCAAGTGCCTCAATTGACAGCTTACCAGACCCCCCCGGCTTATCCGACAACTTCCGTCGACGTGGGCATCCCTACCAGGACCGGGGGTGTCCCTTGTTTAGGGCCAGCTATCCGTAATGAACGTCTACCTAAGGACTTCAAGGGCCCTAGGAAGGTGCCTAATTACACAGCTGACTTACAACTCGCAGCCTAGATCGAGAGTTACGAGATGGCCATGGAACTACTGGAGGTCAGTGAGGCGGCAATGGCCAAGTACTTCACCATGATGTTGGATGGGACTGCCCGCACTTGGTTGAAAGGGCTACCACCGAACTCCATCGGGTCTTGGGCCGAGCTGAAAGCCCGGTTCATCCAAAACTTCAAGGATACCTGCAGGCAGTCGATGTCAATTGTGGATTTGACTAACTGTAAGCAGCAGGAGGGTGAATCCACGACGCATTGGGTTCGCCGGGTCAAGGAGATCATACATTCGTCGGATAAGATGGATGCCGGCTCTGCAGTCTTAATGCTGGAACAGAATTGTCGTTTTGTGCCCCTGAAGATGAAACTCGGGCAGCTTAAGCGCGACTGCAGTGATATGGGTACACTAATGGCGGCTCTTGTTAAGTACGCCGACTCTGATGGTACCAAGGATCCCCCTTCAGATGATGAAAGGGCAGGGAAGGGAAAGAAGAACGGCAACGGCAAGGGTCTTCAGCATAACCCGGGGAACCAAGGAGGCGGCAAGCGCAAGGCCGACGGCAGCCTAGAATTTGTGGCCAACGCCAGCTCACAAGGGAATAACCAGCGACGTAAGGGGAGGCCCCCTCCCCGAGGCGGCGGGTCAGGTCCGACGCTAGAGCAGCTGTTGAATGAGCCTTGTCCAAGGCATGGCTCTAGAGAGAAGCCAGCGACTCATCTGTGGAAGGATTGTGCAATCATGAAGGCCTTTAAGAATTACAATGGCCCGGGCGGCGGCTCAGGCGCCGGCGGCTTTCATGGCCCGGGCGGCGGCTCAAATTCCGGTCCTCAGAACGGTCAAGGGGGCTTTAACCAACAGTCTGGCCAGGGTCATCAACAGCAGCAGGGGGTTATCAGACCAATCCAAAGCAGCTTAGCGGGGGACAGTATCATGTGTTTACCACTAGTTTGTGCAAGCGAGATCAGAAGCTTTACAAGAGGGTTGTGAATGCTGTTGAGCCGGCAGTTCCGCGCTACTTGCGGTGGTCTGAGCAGCCTATAGTTTGGAGTAGGGAGGATCACCCTCCACGGGTGGATAATCCGGGTCACTTGGCCCTAGTGGTGGCTCCTCAGGTGGGAGGATATAAGTTCACTAAGGTGCTCATGGACGGAGGCAGCAGCATCAAGATCCTCTATTATGAGACATTCCGTCGTATGGGGTTGATTGATAAGAACCTCAGCCAGTCCAACACTATTTTCCACGGGGTGGTACCTGGTAAGTCGGCTTATCCAGTCGGCAAGATTGAGTTGGAAGTGGCCTTTGGAGATGAGAACAACTACAGGGTGGAGAAATTGACCTTTGAGGTGGTCAAGATAAGAAGTCCATACCATGCTATATTTGGACGGCCGGCTTACGCCAAATTCATGGCACGGCCGTGTTATGTATACTTACAGCTCAAGATGCCGGGTCATAATGGGACCATTACGGTTCACGGCAGCCGTAAAGTGGCTCTGGAGTGTGAGGAAGGCGATGCAGCTTACGCAGAATCTGTTTGTGCAATAGAGGAGTTGAAGTTTTACAAAGACAATGTTGACCCAACAGATATGACCTCTCTGAGGAAGCCGACTACGGAGAATGAGCCGGTGATGAAATTGAAGTCAGCTAATGAGACTAAACTTGTTGATTTCGTTCCAGGAGACTCATCTCAGCAATTTAGCATCAGTGCCAATCTGGATCCAAAATAGGAAGGCGCGCTCATCGAGTTCATCCGTGAGAATAGGGACATCTTCGCATGGAAACCTTCTGACATGCCAGGTGTGCCTAGAGAACTCGCTGAGCACACTCTCAATGTTGATCCGAAATTTAAGCCGGTCAGGCAGTTCCTTCGGCGGTTTAATGAAGAGAGGCGGAAAGCTATTGGTGAAGAAGTGGCCCGGCTCTTGGCGGCCGGGTTTATTGTTGAAGTCTTTCACCCAGAGTGGTTAGCTAACCCGGTGCTCGTACTCAAGAAGAACGGCACTTGGCGGATGTGTGTGGATTATACAGACTTAAACAAGGTGTGTCCGGCTGATCCTTTTGCCCTCCCCCGTATTGATCAAATCATTGATGCTACGGCAGGTTGTGCACGCTTAAGTTTCTTGGATGCTTATTCTGGATATCATCATATTAAGATGGCAGTTAAGGACCAGGAGAAGACGGCGTTCATCACTCCCTTTGGAGCCTTCTGCTATGTGTCTATGCCCTTTGGACTCAAGTGTGCACAGGCGACTTACCAGCGTTGTGTACAGAACTGTCTTCATAAACAGATTGGGCGCAATGTTCACGCTTATGTGGACGATATTGTGGTTAAGTCCATAAAAGAGGAAACCCTGATAGATGATTTAAGGGAGACCTTTGACAACCTCCGGGTCTACAAGATGATGCTTAACCCCGGCCAAGTGTGTTTTTGGTGTTCCTGCAGGCAAACTCTTGGGTTTTTTGGTTTCTGACAGAGGCATTGAAGCTAACCCGGAGAAGATCAAGGCCATCACCTCCCTGGCTAAGCCGGCGTGTATAAATGACGTTCAGCGCTTGGCGGGTCGCATCGCTGCTTTAAGTCGGTTTATAAGCCGTTTGGGTGAGAAAGCCATGCCATTATATCAGTTGATGAAGAAAACTGATAACTTTGTCTGGAATGACGCGGCTAATACTGCCTTTGAGGATTTGAAAAAGCAGCTGGCAGAGCCCCCAGTCCTTGCTGCTCCGGTTGATAAGGAGCCCTTATTACTGTACGTGGCGGCAAACACACGAGCCGTCAGTGTGGCTATGGTGGTGGAGCGCAAGGAGGAGGGCAAGGAGCATCCGGTTCAGCGGCCGGTTTATTATGTCAGCGAAGTGCTCATTGAGTCCAAGCAGCGATATCCGCATTGGCAGAAGCTTGTTTATGGTGTGTTCATGGCAAGCCGGAAACTCAAGCATTATTTTCAGGGTCATCCCATCACTGTGGTCAGTTCCGCCCCTCTTGGTGATATCATTCAAAACAGGGAGGCCACAGGGAGAGTAGCTAAGTGGGCTATAGAGCTTGGACCTCAGGGTCTCAAGTACGTGCCACGCACTGCTGTTAAATCTCAGGCCTTGGTGGATTTCATCAATGACTGGACAGAGTCACAAGTGCCCGAGCAGAAGCCGGATAACACATACTGGACTATCCACTTTGATGGGTCCAGGCAGTTGGAGGGCTCGGGGGCTGGAATCGTGTTGGCTTCCCCTAAAGGTGACAAGTTCCATTATGTGCTACAGTTGCTATTTCCTTGCACTAACAACGCGGCTGAGTATGAGGCCTTACTCCATGGTCTTCGGATGGCTAAGGAGATGAGCTTAAGCCGGGTAAGGTGCTTCGGCGACTCAGACTTGGTGGCTCAACAGGTATTAGGAGAGTGGGATTCCAAGGACCCTCTCATGGCGGCTTATCGCCGCGAGGTTGATGCCATTGCTGGGCACTTTCAGGGTTATCAAGTGGAACACATCGATCACAGGAAGAACGAGGCGGCGGATGCTTTAAGCCGGCTGGGCTCTCAGCGAAAACCGGTGCCGCCCAACACTTTCCTGGACGTCCTGTATAGCCCTTCTGTTAAGTTGCCTACAGAGGAAGACTTGGCTGTCCCTGACCCGGAGGCCCAACTGGTGGCGGCTCTTCATATCATACCAGACTGGACAATGCCATATCTGGCTTACATGACCCGGGGCGAGTTGCCTGAGGACGAAACTTTGGCCAGGCAAATAACCCGGCGGGCTAAGTCAATGATTGTTATCAATGGAGAGTTGCATCACCGCAGTGTTACGGGAGCGTTTCAGCGTTGTGTTTCCCCTGAGGAAGGTCAAGAAATCTTGCGTGAGATCCATGAAGGGGATTGTGGCCATCATGCCGGCTCAAAGTCTCTTGTGGCCAAGGCTTTTCGTCATGGTTTTTATTGGTTGACGGCTCATGCTGATGCGGAGGACTTGGTCAGTAAGTGTGATGGTTGCCAGAGGTTCTCACGACGGGCTCACGTGCCGGCTCAGGAGCTGAGGATGATCCCAATCACTGGGCCCTTTGCGGTCTGGGGGCTTGATATGGTTGGGCCTTTTAAGAGGTCCAAAGATAAGAAGACCCACCTCTTGGTGGCAGTTGACAAATTCACAAAGTGGGTGGAAGCTGAGCCAGTTAGCAAGTGCGATGCAGCCACGGCGGTTCAATTTATGAAAAAGGTGATTTTCCGCTTTGGTTTTCCGCACAGCATTATAACTGACAATGGCACCAATCTCTCCAAAGGCGCCATGGAAGAGTTTTGTCAACGAGAGCATATCCAACTTGATGTTTCCTCAGTGGCTCATCCTCAATCTAATGGTCAAGCTGAGAGAGCTAATCAGGAGATTCTGAAGGGCATCAAGCCCCGGCTTTTGGTCCCTTTGCAATGGACGCCGGGTTGTTGGGTGGAGGAGTTGCCCTCCGTGTTATGGAGCATCAACACTACTCCTAACAGGTCTACAGGTTTTACGCCTTTCTTCATGGTTTATGGAGCAGAAGCAGTCCTCCCCAGTGACATCCGTCATGACTCACCTCGCGTGGCGGCTTACGTTGAGGTGGATAATGAACAGGCGCGCCAAGATGCTCTGGACTTGTTGGACGAACAGCGTGATGTGGCAGCAGCCCGTTCAGCGATTTACCAACAAGACCTGCGCCGTTATCATAGCCGCCGGGTTAAATCCCGGGTCTTCCAAGAAGGAGATCTCATGCTCCGGCTCATCCAGGATCAAACAGATGCACACAAGTTATCCCCGCCTTGGGAAGGGCCCTTTGTGGTCAGCAAGAACTTGCACAACGGGTCATATTACCTCATTGACATTCGGGAGCACAAAGATTCACGTAAGTCGGAGGAAGAGACCCGTCGGCCGTGGAACATAGCTCAGCTTCGGCCTTACTACACTTGAGCCACCGGCTCTCGTGGTGTACATATTTCTTTCAGCCATGTATATATTATGATAAGCAATAAAGCAGGACCTCTGTCCTTTTTTCTCCTCCAAATATGCACGTGTTGTTTTCATTGCAAGATTACATGATGACTTAAAGGAGGATCCGGCTTATGATCGCATTCGAATCTAGCCGTAAGCAATAAGGTCACTTGGGGGCTTCCTGTTCAAACATCGGTCGTATTCGAACCAAAGAGAACATAGCTGTCGATACCCATTTGATTGGCAAAGTGCCGAGCTCATTGGGAGGTTACCTTTGGTCATATTTGAATCATAATTTAACCCCTCTGAGAACCGACGTGGATCGTATTTGAATCAGCGTCGTTAAACAATTCTTAAAAATCACTTGGGGGCTTCCTGTTCAAACATGGGTCGTATTCGAACCAAAGAGAACATAGCTGTCGGTACCCTCTTGATTGGCATCGCCACACCCACTGGGGGCTATATGATCGTATCCGAATCTTAGCTTAACCCCTTTGGGCCGGTTCTCTGGTCGTATTCGAACCGGAAGCCCCTAAGTTCTTCTGCTTTATTACAAGTTTTCTCTGATTATGTCAAGGTGTGTACAGCCGGGTATCACTTTGCCGGCTTAACTTTGGTTTACAGTATTGCTGAACGCAATGGGTGTTATAAGACAGGTAAACCGGAGTTGCGGTACCAACTTTCTCCTCCGGGTTATCTAAACCGGAAGTATGCTTGCCGGCCGTTAAGTATGTTCTTACGGCTGTATTCAGGATATAATTGAAGGCAAGGCCTTTTTGATTCATATTCCGGGTTATCTAAAATTTATGATTCTCAGGGTGGTAAGCCGCCTCGAGACTTGTGATTTGCCCTTCTATGCAGGATAATTAAAGGCACCTCTTTTGAGGCTAAGAAAAGCAAAGGGTTGATTATGACCCGGAGAAACATCAAAGAGACAACTTCAAAAGACTTCAGCATTCAATACGTGCACGATGGCACGGTAGAGATAAACTGTTGCACCTATTCTATTACAAGACTCGCTAAGTCCACAAGGGTGAGGCATTGTTTGGTAAACCGCCCGCCGAGTTACGACGCTGGCTGAGTTGAAGTCTCCGGCTCGTCCCTATCTTCTCCTCCGGCTGATCCCAAGACCTGGAAAGTTGATGACTTCCAGTCGATGCCGCTGAGAGCTGCGAATTGGGCTTCCTCGTCAATTAACCCGGCCGGGTCAATCTCCGGGGCGAAAGTGTGCTGACAAGCCGACGGGATCAAGTTGAGGGCTTCATAGCGAGGGGTTGGGATCCTCTGATTCTCTGCATTGTAACCCGGCTGGTACTTGGTTAGATCTATATCGTTGCCAATGAGAGTAGCCACCGGGCGTACAGCCTTCACGCAAGCTGCGAAGTCCTTCTGATCAAAGGCGGTGCCGTCTTCCTTCAGGCTTGGGTAGCCGAGGGCGATGTCCGCCGGGTCTAGCTCTGGCAAGAACGCCTTGGCCCGGCTCAGCGCGGCGATTGCTCCGGCTCTTGCAGAGGCCCGTCGCAGCTCTTGGATCCGTTGAGGAAGAACGGCGAGCCGGCGAAGGACTTCCGCCAGGTGAGTCGGCACCTCGTTGGAGAGGGCCACCACAGCCAAGGCACGTTGTGACCCGGTGTAGAGTTGCTCCACCAGGGTGTATACGGCCTTCAGCTTGGTCACGACACTCTGATTCAGGTTGGCACTTCTGGGACCTGTTTAACAAAGACAGATAAGCCGCCGACAAGGATGAAATTATGAGATATACACATCCTAAAAACTTGATGAAAGCCGGTGAGACGACTTACCGAAGATTGCGGCCACCATTTGGGACACTTGGCGCTTTAGGCCGGAGAGCTCAGCGGTCTTCTCGGAGAGAGTCTTCTCCGCCTGTTTAGCCCGGGTCACCAATGCGGCCTTTTCTTCGGCCCATGCCTTCTGCTCAGCGTCGAACTCCGTCTTCAGCTTCTCTTGCGCGGCGATGCTGGACACGAACTTGGCGTTTGCCTTCCGGGTCTCCATTTCTTGCATCTTCAGCCGGCTCGTGAGATCAGCAAGGTCAGTCTCCAGCTTCTTGCCAGCAGCCTGTATAAGTTTCCGGGTTATGGCATGAACAATTACTCTACAAATTTAAAGTCCCAAGCGTTTTCCAAGCAAAGACACTTGGCACTTGGGGGCTAATGCATATTGAACGTTTTCTATGGGTTGCTTTGGCGCGCCCCACCCCGTCAGTCCTGTGTTGTACTTGACTTGACATATTGCCGGTTCAAATGGAGTAAGCCGGAACCTAAGTCTACAACGTACTCAGTCATAAGTCGTCGACTTGGGGGCTAGCATGGCACAGATAACTAAGCAGTAAATAAGAGGACAAAAGGATGTTACCTCAGACTTCTGCTGGATCTGGGTCACCATGGCAACCTCGGCGTCCCGGCTCTTGTGCACTTGGCTGATGTAGCCAGAGACGAGCTCTCCAATGCTCAGGTTGGTGTAGTCGGAGAGGTCCAGGTTCACCCGGTGGGGCTGCAGCAACTCCCCCTTAGCGGAGCACTTGGCCAGCACGGTAGGTCTCCCCGGTTCAACGAACTCCGCCGGGTGATTACCACGTCCGGGTCATTTGTTGGTTGGGCCGAGCCGGAGGCCTCCGGGTCAGCAGAAGCTTCTACAGGCGCCGTGTCCATTGGAGTGGTGGCTTCGGGGGCGGAGGCAGCTGGCGGGTCTTGGATCGTCACCTCTGGCTCAGGCAAATCCGGCACTCCGGCCGACTTGGTTTTCTTCACCCTCTTGGTGAGCTTTGCCTGGGCACTGAAAGAACAACAAAGGTTAGTACAAAAAATATGAGTAAAGATCAGAACAACATGAGATGATTATCGTTACCCGGGCGCGGTCTTGAAAGCGGGCAGATTCGACTGCATAGAGTCGCCGGAAGAAGGGGAAGTCTCCTGATAATTTGAGTCAGAAGAATTAAGCGGTTGGCGTATAACACCCGCAAAAGGATGAAAAGGGTATAATTTTGCGATCACCTCGGTCCGGCGTTTCCTTGATGCATCAGGTAACCCGGAGGAGAGGTCAGTGTCCTTGCTGGTCCGGGTGTGCCGCCGGCTCTCATGAACCTGTCGCTTCAAAATAAATTGAGGATCTTGGTAAGCTAAAGGATGGGAAAAGCTTACTTTCCGGGTTACTCTTCGGGTTTTCAGCCTTGGCAAGGGCTCTGAGTCGGAGGAAAGTATTGTTACCTCTTCAACCACCAGGTTACTGGCTCCGGTGTCCTCCTGTTGATAAACAGCATTGATAAGGCGGACAGAAATAAACGACAAGTATAACAAGAGCTTACAGGTTTAGGAATTACCTCAGACTCAGAGCTGTCACTTAGCTGCAACAGCTCCGAAGCAGTGGGCCTACTTCCCTTCTTACGGGGAGCGGCTTTCTTGGCGGCTTTCTTCACCTTTCTGGCCTTCTTGGCCGCCTCATGGTCATATTTGACCCGCCAGAACTTGTCGTCAGCCTGAAAAATACAATGATGATTTCTTCAAACGATTCAGATGAAGGTTATATACAGAAGAAGATAGGATGATCAGATTGGCGGCTTACCGCTGGGGCTGGGTTGGTCTTGCAGAAGGGGGCTAACCCGGTCCTTCCATAGTCTGCCAGGCTCTCGTTCAAGAGAGCCTTGGTCATCTCCTCTGCAACGTCTTCAGGAAGATCATTGCGGTTGTGTCTCTGAGGGTCGTCTTTTCGGCCCGTGTACTCACACATTAAGCCGGGGTGGCGGCTCAATGGGATCACCCGCCATGAGATCCAGACCCGGACCAGATCGATTCCATTTAGACCATTGCCCAGGAGAGCCTTGATCTTGTTGATGGTGGGAAGCAGAGGCTGGCGCTCCGTCGGAGTCAGTTTGTCTGACAAGGGGTGTGTTGACTCCAGACGTGATGGGCGAAAGCCGGGCAGCGGACTTTCATCAGCCGGTGACGTATCTTGGCAATAGAACCAAGTCATGTTCCAGTCCTTTGGGTGGCTCGGCGGCTCGGCGTAAGGGAAAAGACAGTCTCTTCGCCGCTGAATGGAGATGCCACCTAGCTCTAGACTTGGTCCATTGGCGCACTCATTCTGACGGTTTAAGTAAAAAAGCTCTCTGAAGAGCAGCAGACTAGGTTCTTCTCCAAGATAAACCTCGCAGAAGACTTGGAAATTGCAGATGTTGGACACTGAGTTGGGTCCTATATCTTGAGGCCGCAAGTCGAAGAAGTTCAGAACGTCTCTGAAAAACTTTGAACCGGGCGGAGCGAAGCCCCGGCTCATATGATCCGCAAAAATCACTACCTCCCCGTCCTTTGGCTGTGGTCTCTCTTCTGACGGGTCAGGGGAACGGTAGGACATGACATCCTTCTTGGGCAGATATCCGGCCTTAACAAAATCTGCTAGGGTCTCATTGGTGACATTGGACCTCATCCAGTTGCAAGTAATGGGAGCTTTGGGAGGCATGGTGAAAGTCGGCGGTCTATGATAAAAGGAAAAAACGTCCGGGTTAATTATGAGCCGGAGGAAATCTACAGTTCAATGTCAAGGTGGCGGCTTATGAAGGGGACTAATGGTATACACTTAAGTGCATCGGGCTATTTAAGCCGCCGAGGGATTGAGAGTAATTTGATCGTCTACAGGCCTTATTACAGCTAAGCCGGAAATTTTTATGGCGCATGGCTTTCTTTAAGCCGGACGGTTCTACGGCGCGTGGTTTCTTTAAACCGGAACTGTAAACCGCCGGGATTCAATGATTGCAGTTTTTTACTAAGTGTGGTAAAACAGGTTTCACATATTGCAGTAACTTTTTTGGATCAAAATGGTCGGGCAAAAGAAAAATTTCTAGACCTAGAAACAAAAGCGAGGGAGTTCTTGGGCTCGAACAGAGTTCCTATGCAGTAAAAAGAGAGCTGCTTACATATAAAATGGGTGCTAAACAGTCACCGCAATAGTTCTATGCAGATCTAAGATCAAAAGGAGCAGTAAGAAAAAAACTACCGGAGTTTGTGGCAATGGTGATGAACTACGAAGAACACGGACGAACTACTCGAGCCCTAGTACGGATCTGCCCTATGGAGTAGCGGAGACTCACCGGAGCTGGAGAGGAGCGGAGGTTGCCGCCGTTTGTCTGGTCCGAGTCAGGGTGATGCAGCGGCCAAGGTTGACGAAGACCGGGGGCGCGACGGCGGTGGCAGTAGCAGAGCTCGGGCAGAGGAGCAATGGCACGAGGAAGAAGATGGAGAGAGAAGTGGCTGAGAGCCCGTCGGGCCGGCCTATTTATAAGGCAAGTTCATAAGTGGGCGCGAGATTCAAGGAGACCACGGCGTGGTTATCTCCCCACGAAACGCCTCGATTTTTGGGATGACAGTAAAGAAAAAGATCCGTTGCGGATCTGGCGGAGTAAAAAACGGACTTACTGGAAGATGACGTCACGGCGGATTATCTGGAGTCCAGAGGATGACGTCACGCCGGGTTATGGCCTTCACACAATTGTAAGCCGGAGGTTTTCTGTCGAAGGAATGGAAGATTGATATGAGCCGGCTCAAATCAACCTGGGGCCTAATGTTGAGGATATAGACCTTAGAGTCACCCGCCAGGAGGGGCCGGGTTACTCATATGGTCACTGCCAGAAGCCCGGCGCCAAGCTTAAAGACGGTGGGCCAAAGATGGGCTTAAGACCCGGATATGGCTTAAGGCCCGTAGTTGCAATCATTATTATGGTAGAACTTGTAGTGTAAGGCAAGAATAGTTGAGAGTCCGAGCCGGACACTCTTATGAGCCGGTCGGGACTCTGAGAGCTGCTGGGCGTCAGCCTCCCTATATAAAGGGACGACCCGGTAGCGGTTTGGGGACAAGAACAATTGGATCGAGAACCGGGCATAGCAGTTTAGCTCCCTGGTGATCGTAACCCTAATCAATATCACCTCAAACTGGACGTAGGCTTTTACCTTCACCGTAAGGGGCCGAACCAGTATAAACCCTCGTGTTCCTTGTCCCGCATTAACCCCTTCAAGCTTCCTAGCTGCGATGGCTCCACGACTAAGTCCTAGTTCGAGGACATCTGCCGTGACAATTCCACGACACTTTGGGTGTTGGTCACATGACGATGTGAACTATGGGTGTTAATCACATGGTGATGTGAACTATTGGTATTAAATCACATGGTGATGTGAACTAGATTATTGACTCTAGTGCAAGTGGGAGACTGAAGGAAATATGCCCTAGAGGCAATAATAAAGTTATTATTTATTTCCTTATATCATGATAAATGTTTATTATTCATGCTAGAATTGTATTAACCGGAAACATAATACATGTGTGAATACATAGACAAACAGAGTGTCACTAGTATGCCTCTACTTGACTAGCTCGTTAATTAAAGATGGTTATGTTTCCTAACCATAGACATGAGTTGTCATTTGATTAACGGGATCATATCATTAGGAGAATGATGTGATTGACTTGACCCATTCCGTTAGCTTAGCACTTGATCGTTTAGAATGTTGCTATTGCTTTCTTCATGACTTATACATGTTCCTATGACTATGAGATTATGCAACTCCCGTTTACCGGAGGAACACTTTGTGTGCTACCAAACGTCACAACGTAACTGGGTGATTATAAAGGTGCTTTACAGGTGTCTCCGAAGGTACTTGTTGGGTTGGCGTATTTCGAGATTAGGATTTGTCACTCCGATTGTCGGAGAGGTATCTCTGGGCCCACTCAGTAATGCACATCACTATAAGCCATTGCAAGCATTGTAACTAATGAGTTAGTTGCGGGATGATGTATTACGGAACGAGTAAAGAGACTTGCCGGTAACGAGATTGAACTAGGTATTGAGATACCGACGATCGAATCTCGGGCAAGTAACATACCGATGACAAAGGGAACAACGTATGTTGTTATGCGGTTTGACCGATAAAGATCTTCGTAGAATATGTGGGAGCCAATATGAGCATCCAGGTTCCGCTATTGGTTATTGACCGGAGACGTGTCTCGGTCATGTCTACATTGTTCTCGAACCCGTAGGGTCCGCACGCTTAAAGTTTGATGACGGTTATATTATGCGTTTATGTGTTTTGATGTACCGAAGGTAGTTCGGAGTCCCGGATGAGATCGAGGACATGACGAGGAGTCTCAAAATGATCGAGACGTAAAGATCGTTATATTGGACGACTATATTCGGACATCGGAAAGGTTCCGAGTGATTCGGGTATTTTTCGGAGTACCGGAGAGTTACGGGAATTCGTCGGGGGGTATATGGGCCTTATTGGGCTTTAGGGGAAAGAGAGAGGAGAGGCTGCGCGCCCCCCCAATGCCTAGTCCGAATTGGACTAGGGGGAGGGGCTGCGCCCCCTCCTTCCTTCTCTTCTCTCTCCCCTTTCCTTGACTCCTACTCCTACTACTTTGAAGGGGGGAAATCCTACTCCCGGTGGGAGTAGGACTCCTCCTAGGGCGCGCCATTGAGAGGGCTGGCCCTCCCCCTCCTCCACTCCTTTATATACGGAGGAGGGGATCTTTTAGCCGTGTGCGGTGCCCCCCTCCACCATAGTCCACCTCGATAATACTGTAGCGGTGCTTAGGCGAAGCCCTACGTCGGTAGAACATCATCATCGTCACCACGCCGTCGTGCTGACGAAACTCTCCCTCAAAGCTCGGCTGGATCGGAGTTCGAGGGACGTCATCGACTTGAACGTGTGCAGAACTCGGAGGTGCCGTGCGTTCGGTACTTGATCGGTCGGACCGTGAAGACGTACGACTACATCAACCACGTTGTGCTAACGCTTCCGCTTTCGATCTACGAGGGTACGTGGACACACTCTCCCCTCTCGTTGCTATGCATCACCATGATCTTGCGTGTGCATAGGAATTTTTTTGAAATTATTGCGTTCCCAACACAGGACCCCTCATATCATCACTATACGTTTGGGTTGTCCGCGAACTCGCATATTAAGGACAAATGTAGGGAGGATATGAGGGCGCCCGGGCGTGCCTGGGCAGTCCACCACGTAGGATGCGGCCCAGCCTAGACCACCTTTTTCTCTTTGTTTATTCTTTCTTTTCTTTCTCTTTCTTCTCTCCACCAATCACATGCGAGTAATCGGACTTATAAGGGAGAAAATGAGAAGTGTGGATGCATGAAGGGAAAATAGGGGCTCAAACGGACACTCCAGGTCACTGACCGGGCACCCGCGATGTTTAGGGGGTCAGATTTGCTAAGTCCGGCCGTAGATGCGCTTATCCCCCGCACAAGAAAAGAAGAAAATGGAAGAGATCCCCAACCCATCTCCACCTCCAACCCCCCAAACCTTCCAGTTCTTCAACGCCACCATGTTGAATCTTTGTGAAGACCCAAATTTCTAGCGCTACAGTTCAGACCCAACGCTGCAGTTGAGAATACCACAGATGCCATTTCTTTGCGAAACTTTGTCGGTGAGTAGAGTGAACGACCAGGTTTGATACCCTGAAATTTTGACTTTTTTTTAATTTTTCCTAGTATTTTTTTGATTT
>NC_057796.1:302677079-302772232 GCF_018294505.1 Triticum aestivum
AAAAGGCGGATCATTTGTGTTTCAAAATCAATACCCCCGCCCCCCTACATGCCTATTTGAGTTCCATACTTGGTCATGTTTAGCCTGCGACAGAGCTGATCTGCGAGGGCACGCAACAAGAGAAGAGAACATCGCGGGGGTCGAGGGTTACATAGGGATTACTAATCGATGGTGGGATGGGTGGGCTCGTAGATAGACGATGGAGATGGTCTGGATCTACCCCTTTGGATATTTTATCGGGATAGTAGATAATGTAGCAAGTTATCCGATTGGTACAAATCTATACCTACTATTAAAGGGAATAGATATTTTTGGTTTGGTTCCACTTTGTTTTGTCCCATTTTGAAATTTTTTTTGGAAAAGGTTACACACAACAATATTAGGTACACATGACACGTATAGCCATGATCACGTACTAGAAAAAAAAAATACTAGGCACGTCCCTACGTCCGGATTCTAAAACACCTATAGCCATGGTCACGTATACATATACTAGGAAAAAGATGTACTAACTACATCCCGACTCTAAACGTAAAAGGGAAAGTACAAACATATGTATACAAGAAATAGCAAACTGAAGACAATTCTTCACTCGGTCAAAAAAGGGTAAGGCACATGATAACATTATCTGTGCTACAATGGACGTTCTCTCTTGAATTGGCTGTTCACAAAGCCAACTATTTCACGATAGACTTCCACTTTTTTTCCCGGATAGACTCCCACTTATGCACGGCTGTGTTGCTATTTTTTTGCATGGTCACGGCTGTGTTATAGCAAATTAGAGGTCATAGGTCACCATACATCTAAAAAAATGAATATATTATTTTGATCTGTATACTTTCAGCATAAAAAATATGGTCTATTGATCTTAATTTTACACCCCCGCGAAAAAAAAGATCTTGATTTTTACGGTTGAGGTTAAAAGATAGAAATCCAAAAAAAGATTAAAAAATAGAAAAAGTTATGCATAATAACTATAGTTATGTACACATGAATCTAGGTTAGCATGTACAAATCTATATCTATACATACTATTAAAGGGAATAGATATTTTTGGTTTGGTTCCGCTTTGTTTCGTCCCGTTTTGAGTTTTTTTTTTGAAACTACCAGCAACTGCTGGCTTTTTATATTGTGAGGCAGGGAGCAATATTTACGAGGCCGTACGCACGGTCTGAAGGAAGAAGTTCAGAGAAAAGAAAGAGGCCCTAGGGAACACAGTGGGTAGGGTGCTCTCTCACATCGGAACCCCAAAGGGGTGCTGCATGCATCTTGCTCCCGCCAGTCTCCATGATTCCAAGGATCCATGAACTGCCTGAAGGATGTTCGAGGGCGCGGCTATCTTCTTCTGGAACACTACGCGGTTTTGTTCGAGCCAAAGCTCCCATGAGATGAGTATGGTGAGAGACCGGACACCTTTCTGATGCTCAACAGATGTGGCATTGAGGATATGAGACCAGAATATCTCCGAGCGGTTGCAATCCGGCCAAGTGTTCGGGTCGAGGGCGCGTAGTGCTACAGATCCGCCGCGCCTCCGGGTAGTACCATAGTAGGTGAACTGAGGTTTCTGGGTTGCGAACACATAGCGATGATGAAAATTGAAAATGTAGAGATGGCACTTGGACATGATCCTCTCCTCCCTGTCCTCCTCCTCCCTCCTCTCTCTCTCTGCATGATACGTAATGGCACATGCAACAACAGTTCACACCATTTTTGAGTATTTTTACGTGCATTATTTTTTAGTTATGTCCGTTTGTGACAAACATAGTGCAAACAAAGAAAACCGGGACAATATGAACGAAACCAGGACGTACCTTTAAAGGAAACTTAATTGAAACAAAAGCGAAGTGTCCGGCCACACGTCGTAACCTGACCCAAAAAATATACATGGAAGTCCGAACTAGCTACGAGCTGCAGGGTGCCGGCTAGCTTGATTCTTTCCTGGCTAAACACATGAGTACATGTCAAGCAGGCTGGTGGATCGATCCGGGGCGACTACATGGCTCGATTAATTGCTCCCTGAGAACTTGCACGTGATTCAACTAACAGGTGCACAACCATAGCTGCAATGAGTCAAGTTAGTCTTTTTATTAATAGCTGCTTGATTTTTTTTCTTTTCTGCTCTTCCTATCCGAGCGTCCATGTCAGGTTTTCATAGCTAAACTGACTACACAATAAGTAACTGTTCTATAAGGAGGAGAAAATGAAGTATTTTCATATTCCTACAATTCCCCTTTTTTCACCGGCTCATGTATTTCTATGTGACATGATATGGATTTTGCATAACTCGAAACGTGCTAGAGAAATATTTTGCAAGGATTGGGATCCTCTCAGTGCAATGCAAATTAGCATGCATGTTACCTTTCTTTGTTCATCTTCAAGGAGAATTACTTTTTTTTGTTCATCTTCAAGGCCAAAATCATATTATTATTCTCATCGTGCTTTCAGGAAAACTGATACTTACTTATGCTAATTTGCATATCTTGGTATATGCAAAGGACTAACTGAACAACTACCCGTGCAAGCTCACATTGATCAATCGAGGTTAGCTTTTCTATAGTATTGATTGTTGAATAGTCATGCAAAGTAGCCTTTTGCAAAGATGGTGAAAGCACCCAATTTTTATTCATCTGGGAATAATTGATGTGTATCATAAATCAAATTATCGCTTATGTTTTAGGCCGTGTTTAGGCTTAAATCATCACTTGCTTACTGGGATAGGAGAGTGAGGTGATTTTTTCTCCCGTTGCAACGTACAAACATATTTAGGTGGCACTTTCGGATGTTATTACGCCATGATGACGGTAGTTTCAATGGACAGCGGGCATAATAATTTCTCTCCCGTTGCAATGCACGGGCATATATGCTAGTATACTCCTATTTGGCAAGCTGCAACTGTGTATAAACAAACTTGTTTGCCTTTTCTGCATGGGAAATAAACTTGTTTGCCGAAACAAGCAAAATGTGACTGCAGTTGTAGGCAAAAGGGTACAAAGGGAAACCTCTCTAGGTAGTTCGGCTGGCTGTTTACATTTTGAGTACTTTTCCTTTTTACGGATTACGGAATCTGGTGTAGTTGGGCTGGCTGCTGATTTGAGCTGGGCCATGCATTCGCCTTTTGTTTCATGGCCGCGCCATGTGCATAAGCAATGGCCCAGGGCCCACGCACCTGACCCTGTTTCCCGTTCTCTGTCTAATAAAATCTCGGAAGAAAAACATCAGCTAAGATCAGATGGCCGAGTTGGTCTAAGGCGCCAGATTAAGGCTCTGGTCCGAAAGGGCGTGGGTTCAAATCCCACTCTGGTCATAATTTTTTTTCTGTGTTTTACTTTGGTCATTTTTTAACGTTTCCCCCTTTTATAAGATGAGATGATGAGAAGCTGAAAGCTCTTGTTCTGGTCAAATATAATTTCCCTTTTTCCCCGTCCATTCACAAAATATAAGCTATTTTAACTTTTTAAATTGGATTTATATAGTCACGTTTTAATGTGTTTGCTTACTCATTTGCAGTTCGTATGTAGTTTATATTGAAATATGCACGAGTTCAAATCCCACTCTGGTCAAAAAATATTTTTCTGTGTTTTACTTTGGTCACTTTTTAACTTTTCCCGCCTTGTATAAGATGCAAAGCTCAAAGCTCTTGCTCTGGTCAAATATATTTTTCCTTTTTCCTTATATACCACCCCCGTCCGTTCACAAAATATAAGCTATTTTAATTTTTTAATTGAATTTATATACTCATTTTCAGTTTGTATATAGTTCATATTAAAATATTCAACACATCTTATTTTTTAACGTTTCCCCCTTTTATAAGATGAGATGATGAGAAGCTGAAAGCTCTTGTTCTGGTCAAATATAATTTCCCTTTTTCCCCGTCCATTCACAAAATATAAGCTATTTTAACTTTTTAAATTGGATTTATATAGTCACGTTTTAATGTGTTTGCTTACTCATTTGCAGTTCGTATGTAGTTTATATTGAAATATGCACGAGTTCAAATCCCACTCTGGTCAAAAAATATTTTTCTGTGTTTTACTTTGGTCACTTTTTAACTTTTCCCGCCTTGTATAAGATGCAAAGCTCAAAGCTCTTGCTCTGGTCAAATATATTTTTCCTTTTTCCTTATATACCACCCCCGTCCGTTCACAAAATATAAGCTATTTTAATTTTTTAATTGAATTTATATACTCATTTTCAGTTTGTATATAGTTCATATTAAAATATTCAACACATCTTATATTTGTGAACTCATAGTGTACTTCTTGGGATTATTACCAATGCACGAGTTTCCTCCATGGTTGATTCGTGCTATCGACAAGATTAGGCGACGTTGGCTGTATGTTGGATCGGTGGCGGGAGATTTGTTTCGTTGGGCAAGTCAAGATGGATTTCTGCATATCCATTAACAAGGATACTTCTATGGTGCAATGTGCACTTCCCGCGAAGAATTTGACGATCTTGCCTAGCAGTGCCCCGAAACAGGCTCCTAAGAGGTCCAAGACTATTACAAAACATAACACTACTACCTGAAGTAAACGGGCTCCCTCGAGGGGCACCGCCGGCAACAATGAGTTGCCTTATCCGGAATTGTCATGGGGCGGGCAAATCTACAACAGTCCGAGAGCTTCGCGATCTCGCGTGGCAATTTGCCTTGTCCCCTTATGCATCGTGGAAACGCGGGTGCATAAGTCATGGCTAGATAGTTTAAGTTTTCCTTTAGGTTTCAGTAATTGTTTTTTTGATAACACTAGTGGAATGAGCGAAGGCCTGCCTATGTTTTTGGAACAGTGATATTAAGCTATAAGTGTTTCATTTCTCAGAGTATCACACTGACTCTCGTGTCACGTTGCCGCTTGTCGATAAGTTTCATATCACATGCGTTTACAAGGAAGCCCTAAAACAAGAGAGGTATAAGACCCGAGACACACTCAAGGGTATCAAGGCCAACAATGACATACCTTGGCGTTGTTTGGGTGGTTTCAATGAAGTACTTAGCCACGGTGATCATGATAGTGTGGGGAACCGATATATGGTTCCTAGGGCACAAGTTGAACTTTGAGTAAAGTTGCGGGAAAAACGTTCACACGGGTATGAATCGATCATGTTCTAGTGACGGTTGACTGAAATTTACTTTTCCATGGGGCGTAGGCCGCGCTACTTCCTCTAATCACAACCCCATTAATCCAATGCCATAACTTGGCGAGAAGCGCGTGTTGATGGACTCTTCCCTGGACCGTTGGGGTAACATCATGTTTAGCAGCGCCTAGGCTGAAATTCATAAACCGAAGAAGAAAATGGAGGAGCTGTGAAATATGCCCGACCGGCCTGATATGTCTAGGGACGATACAAATTGTCTTCATAGATTAACATAAGTTTATCACCATCAGAAGATCATGTGGCATCAGAGAGCTCACATCCAATGGCTCAATGAGCAAGACAGGAACATTGATTTTTTATTGGGCAGGCTTGTATGCGGAGGAGAAAGAATAAGACCCCTCAATTAAAATGTCTAATTATTTGATGATCCGGAGATTATGGCCAATTTGACTACCAACTTCTATCATGACCTTTACACTTTTGAAGGGGTACATGGTTTGCACGAGGTCATGAATACAATTCCGGCCAAGGTTTAGTCGGCAATGAATGACCAGCTGCTTGCTCCTCATACCGATCTTGAGGTAAAAAAAACACTTTGTTTCCAATGTTTCCCGACACACTTTTTCCAACGCTATTGGGATGTTTATGAAGAGAGGTTACACCAATTGTCTAGCGTGCCCACCGTGCACTACATCTATTCACCAAGTTTTGACGTCGTTGAACCTATGCCAAGAGCTCGGTGTGAGTTGGAGAGAACAAGCCAATCCGTCATCATATTTCAAATTCGGTTCGAGAAACAACATTGGGAAGGAAAATGCGCCACATTTTTTAGAGTTCTATTTCATAAAGAGAAAATGCAACAATTAGGCCATCCACATTTGGCAAAGATGATTCGCCTTCCGAGATCGATTTTGAATGATGAGCCAAGCGAATAACTTACATTTAGGAGGAGCTCAAATTTCTAGATGGTGGTCTTGAAGCTGGTGGCGGTTGCCCCGATGAATCGGGCACGATAAGCAGAGTCCACGAAGTAGCGCCCGGAGGTCGTCATCTTCCACGAGATGGCGTTGCCATTGGTTAGTGTGGAGTTGAAGTTGGGACGTGAATCACCAATGTTAAAAGAATTCATGGATGTGTCATAACATGATCCAGTTCATTGTTGAGTTGAACCTGGGACATGAAACAGCCGAGTCCAGAGCATCAAAGTCCATTCAACCCATGGCCAACAGAGCTGCAAAGCGAGGACGGACATCTTGATGTTAAGCACTCCCAACCAGCCAAGAATGGTGGGATGAAAGATGATCTCTCAATTTATTTTATGTTTAACACCAAAGACTTTATTGAAGCCTGTCCCAAGAAAGGCCCTCCTTATCTTGTCCATGAATTGCAAGACCTCGGTCGGTACGTCGATGGAGGTCGGTATGTCCATGAACCGAACTTGACCAACACCGTGTGACCTGTTGCGATGAAGTGCTTTCTCGTTCAAGAAAGTAAAATTTTCAGTAATTTTACTATCAAGGTGTTGAAAGTTGATACTTTTGGGTCGTCTGACAGATAGATGAAGCCCAAAATATTACATGGGAAAGAAAGAAAGACATGCATTGCCCTATGCCATCAAGATTAAGGTCATTGTGGGTGTTAAAGAAGGCTTTTGAAAATTTGTTTTCAAGCCGGTGACCTTCCCAAAATATTATGGCATCTATCGTTTACTAGCAAGCAAAGTAAGCAGTGGTTATTGCAGTTTATACTAAGTCTAAAATTAATCTTTATGGTATGTAATTTAGATATAGGAATTACTAGACTTGACTCATGGTGGCTATTTCGCTATTCTAACTAGGTCCTCGTCGTTGCAATGAGATCGACCTAACCTGCGCGGACGCAGAGAGGACAGATCCACCAGGCAACCATCCCTCTCCCACCTCTGTGATGGCTTCCGCCCCGTCGGCTCCGTCGACGGCGCCGTCACTGGTGGACACCCTCTTCCAGCGCTCGCTGGACGACCTCGTCAAGTCCCTCCGCGCCGACCCTTCAGCCGCCGGCGAGTCGCTGGCCGTCGCCCGCGCCCTCTCCGAGATCCACCGTGAGATCCGCGCCCCGGACGCGGCGACCAAGGCCGTCGCGCTCCAGAAGTTCACCTACCTCTCCTCCCTCCACTTCGTCCCCGTCGCCTCCCACCCGCTCGCGTTCCCCGCCATCGAGCTCCTCGCCTCGCCGCACCTCCCGCACAAGCGCCTCGCCTACCTCGCCGCCTCGCTGTCGCTGCACCCCGCCTCGCTCTCCCTCCTCCCGCTCGCCACCCACCAGATCCACAAGGACCTCTCTCCTTCCACCTCCGCCGCCGCCTCCCACCACGTATGCGCCCTCGCGCTCCAGCTCCTTGCCTCCCCCGCCGCTGCCGCCGCGCCCGACCTCGCCGTCCACCTCGCGCACGACCTCGTGCCCCACCTGTCCCGTGGCAGCCCGCGCGCTATCGCAGCCGCAGCGCGCATCATAGCCGCCTCCCCGTCTACTGGTGTGCCGGTCCTCTTCAAGCCGCTGGCTGCATGTCTTGCTTCGTCCGACCCACGGGCGTCAACTGCGGCTGCGTCCGCCTTCTGTGAGCTGTCGGCGCCGCCGGCTGATGTGGCCCCATTCCTGCCTCTCGCGCCTGACCTTTACAATCTGCTAACCACATCCCGCTCCAACTGGGCGCTCATCAAGGTGCTCAAGATATTTGCTAGGCTGGCCCCTCTGGAGTCGCGCCTAGCTGCGCGGATTGTTGATCCAGTCTGCCAGCTCCTCACTCGTTCATCAGCCATGTCGCTGACATTCGAGTGTGTCCGCACGGTGCTAACTGCACTACCAGCGCATGGTGCCGCAGTGAGCCTTGCCATTGGGAAAGTCAAGGAATTCCTTGCTGCTTCTGATGATCCTAACCTGCGCTATCTCGGGCTCTTGGCACTTGGTATGCTTGGCCCAGCATATGCATCAACTGTCAATGAGAGCCGTGATGTGATTGCCCTGTCACTGGGTGATGCTGACTCAAACATCCGTAGGGAGGCATTGCACCTTATGATGGGAATGGTTGATGAAAACAATGTCATGGATATTGCTGGCATGCTGGTCAGTCATGCCGCAAGGTCAGACCCAGAGTTTGCAAATGACATTCTTGGTGCCGTCCTAGCAGCATGTGGGCGCAATGTATATGAGCTGGTGTCAGATTTTGATTGGTATGTCTCACTACTCGCAGATATGGCTAGGAGCTTGCACTGTGCGCAGGGGGATGAGATTGGTCGCCAGCTTGTTGATGTGGGACTTAGGGTGCATGATGCACGGCCAGAGCTTGTCCGTTCAGCTCGATCTCTCCTAATTGATCCTGCCTTGCTTGGGAACAATCTCCTATGCTCTGTTCTTTCTGCTGCTGCATGGGTCTCTGGTGAGTATATTGATTGTAGCAAGGATCCTGTTGAGCTTGTTGAGGCACTATCACAGCCAAGGACTAGCCTCTTGCCAATGTCAGTGAGAGCTGTGTACATCCAGGCAGTACTTAAAGTGGTCACCTTCTGTTGCAATTTATATGTAGAGAGTTCGAATGATTCAAACAAGGAATCGGATCTAGTGTTTGATGAGTTAGCTGTTGATCAAACTGTCAGTAGGGGAAGCAAGTCTGAAATTCAACCTGCTGAAGAACAAATCGTTATGCCAGGCACAGCTAAAAATGACCCCTTTTCAAACAAATCAATAGTTTACATGATTAACTTGATTGAAACAACGGTTGGGCCCCTTGTTGAGTCCAAGGAAGTTGAGGTCCTGGAGAGGGCGCGCAACCTGATGGGTTTTGTCCATTTGTTAAGAGAGATCTGGGAGTTGAAGGAAAGGAAGGTCAGTGATCATAACAAGCATAAACGGGTCGTGGAGCTCATTAATAGTATGCAAACAGTATTCTCTCAGGAATTAAGGCCTGTTTCTGTGAATGCCCAGAAGAAAATTTCCCTTCCTGAGGATCTTGTCTTGCATGAAAATCTGTCTGAACTTGCTGACATTTTAAGTGAAGATGACACTATTCTGTCAACTTCAATCTCTTTTATCTCTCGCAACTGTCATTCTGTAGAGACTAGAGATGAGCCTGCAGTAGTGTCAGTTGATTCATCTTCTCTTTTTGAGCACCGTAAACGACACGGGATATACTATCTCCCAACAGGAAAAGCTGAGGATGACGCAAATAGCTACCCTCGTGCCAATGATCCTCTTCTTTCTGCTGAGAATGCAAGTGCCATGGAGGATAAATCCGAGACTGTCCAGCCTGTATCTGCTGGGAAAAAATTGAAGGCCATGAGGTCCAGACCAAAAGTAGTGAAATTGGATGGCGAAGATTTCCTAAGTTCTATGATGACTAGTGCAAATATTCTAAAGGCTGCAGATAAGTCAGAAGTCATGGGCAAAAAAATGGACACTGGCGAATCTAGTTCTCAATGGATACAGAACATATATGCTGATACTGGAAGCCTTTCTACTTCAAGTTCTAGGACAAGTAAGCAACCCGATCTTACTAAAGAGAAGAGCACAATACCTCTTGACAGTGATAAGAAAGAGCCGAGAAAGCATAGAACCTCTTCTAGGAGTGGGCATCGTCAAGGAAAACATACACACAGAGAAAGACCTAGTACTCAGCCTGATGTTGCACCTCAAGCTCCGGTTGTTCAAGATTTCCTTCTGTAGCTGCCGAGATTTTTTTTGCTTGGTACGTTACAATTACGAAATACAAGTTGATGTGTTGTATTGTTCATTTGAATGAGGAAGAACATAGGTGTACATGGATGTTAACCTCTTCTGCTAAATTTTCTGTTAGGTCTTTGTATACTATCCCAAAGGTTAGTTAAACTAGATGCCCATTTAAGAAAATTTGGTGCATGAAAGTGCCAGTGAAAATCAAAGGTTTTTTTGTGTGGTTGGTGTTTATAAAGAGTATTTTGACTAGAGACGGTTAAATAAAAGACGGAAGTGATAGTCTGATAGATGTTTGTTTTGTTAGGAAAAAAAAGCTATAGACCCTCTATTTCTGCACTGTTCTATTGCTAGATATATCTGGAGTTCTGGATTATAGTGAAATGTGTGTTTTGGTATTGATTTTCGAGTAGACACAGTAAATGATCTTTGTAAGTATGTGTTAGCCTTCGATGGTAAGGATGCACAGCTAATTTCTGTTGCGCTGTGGGCAATCTGAAAGCAAGAAATGCTGCGCACTTCAACAAAAAGTTCCCTTTTGATCCTACAGCATTATAGTTTCTCAGGATTTTTGCTGGCTGACCTTTAGGGCGGTTATACATAGACGAAACCTGCAAAAGGCGTGACGACAAGGGGCAAAAAAATCTTCAGCTAGTAGCGGTTGAAATCTTCCATCGTCGAAAAGGGTGGAGGCCTATGGTAAGTCAAATGTTGCAAGGTGGCTGTGAACTTGGTAAGTTTTTGATGGTAGGACTGAGTTCTGTTTTGTTCTGTTTGAGGTCTTCGAGAATTTAGTTGGCTCCTGTGGTGTTTTGGTTCTCGAGGCTGAGTGTAGCTGTAGGATGGTTTGGAGCTTGCGAGGTCAGTCTGTGTGGCTTGTGCCACCTGACAGAATGGGTATCTTGATGTGGAACTTGGTTGTTGTTCAGTTTTCATGGAAATGAAAATTGGGGCGGGGAGCCCCTTGGGTCGAAAAAGAATACGTTTGATGTGTTGTTCACCTTTTGCACATTTTCTTTTTTTCTTTTCTTATTTTCATCGTCAAGCACTTAAATAGTTCCATGCCCCCTCCCAGCCCCTGAGGAATTGGTCGACTCATCAGGCTCATGACCTGAAGCCTGCAGGTTCGAATCCTGTAGCTGCCTCTGCATAAGTATCCACGCTTTTCACAGTGATTATAGGTACCCTTTTTCTTGATCGTAGAACCTAATTTTCTAGAATAGAGCTGGATGGCTTTGTTTGTGCAATTTCGCTCGCAATACCCTCTCCTCCGGCGAGCTTGCGATCGCTGTCTCTAACTGAATGATGCGACGAGATGCAACCAATCTGCAGGCCTTTCTATTTTGATTTGGGGACTTTGGTACAGTTTGCTTATGTTTTGTAAAAAGAACTGCTGAAGAACGAAGGGCATGGCCTCGCGGGATTTCACCTGATCGCGCTCTTCCAAAGGGGCTTTCGCGTGATGGGTTTGTCATGGCTGCAGCTGCGGAAGCACTTTTTGTATCGATCGGAACACATGGGCAAGCACCGGTCCAGCTGAATGCCAAGCGGTGTCGAAGAGGGCAACACATACAGGCGTACAAAGAGGGCAACACATTACAGGCGTACAAGCACGAGGCATAAGATCGTTATATAGCAATGGAACGATGATCCCCACGCACGGTGTTAGCTAGATTTGCACGAGAACAGCGGATCCATGCATGCCTTCCCTACAAATAAGGAAGAGGAAGAAAAAGAACATAGGGATCAATTCAAGCAAATGGGGCCGTGAAAGTGCACAATTGGCGTGGAGACTGTCTTGATGTGAAGTAGAGGTCCTGGCACTGATCTAGAAAGGCCCGTGGAATCATGGGCAATAATAATGTTAGTAGTATGTTTTAATACATGTGTAAGATAATTATGTTACAGTAGTACGTTTCAATATATAGGATTCTATCAATCAAATACCACTGCGATCAGATGGCCGAGTTGGTCTAAGGCGCCAGATTAAGGCTCTGGTCCGAAAGGGCGTGGGTTCAAATCCCACTCTGGTCAAATATTTTTTCTGTTTTTCTTTTAACTTCTGTTCTTACGTTCCAATTCTAGCTAGATTCACGTGCAAACAATATGGATAAAAAGTTTTTTTTAGCTGTATAGCTAGTTCTGTTTTTTGTTGTTGTTGCGAAAAACCTTCCAAACTATTAATTTTCAATCATGGCAGTACAACGAACACAAAAAGCAATAAAAATCATATCCAGGTGAAGTGACCCGAAGGCAGGGGCGAAGCCAGGATTTAGACTTGAGGGGGCCGAAGAAGAATGAACGCATAGAAAATATGACATTAAAATGTCTTCCCCTTTGTTCTTGTGTCATACAATTTTTTTACTATGTATTAGAAAGTGCATATTTTTTATCTCAGCCATTTCTCCATGTCTTTGAATTGACATCCACCCTTGGCTATCTCACCTCTCACTTCTTTCTTTTGCGTTGGCATCTCTCACACATTAATCTCGGACGAAAGTTGCTTTAACATTATTCTTAGATTGTAAACTTCCAAGAATGAATTATATGCTAACTAATGTGTAAATTTAACAAAATCTAGACAACTCAAAAATAGAAAAGGCAAATTAAAAAGAATACGCCTGATTTGTGAAATAAAATATTGGCTTTAGAGCTCATATGAAGAAACTATGCTAGTAGATTGTAATCCACACAGAAATGAAGTAGCTACTAGTTGAAGTTTGTGTATCGACATACCTTCTGATTTAGATTGCAGATCAAGTATACGCTGACGATGTCATGTACTTCGGGTAGGGTTTTAGGCCTGACCTAAACACCCTACCTAAGGACACTACCCTAGAGTCAAAGGCCTATAAGGTTTAATAGAAGATACTGACTGAAATCGTCCTGAAGTGCAATCCACTCGACGGAAGATTCCACCCGGATATCCCAATTCCACTCGACCATGATAACTTCACTCGACCATACAAGAATCCACTCGGAGTACAGAAGGCTTAAAGACACCCCAGGATGGCAACGGCCAGGCATTCACTCCGTCGTTATAAAGACCATTTATTGCGGGGGTTACCAGTAATGTTCAGGACATAACTCTCATTGAACCCCAGTGTAACTGAGGGCCGCGAGGGGCCAGGCGCACTCTATATAAGCCACCCTCCCCTCTGGCACAAGGGTTCGCACCCCCTGTTACTATTACACACATCCAATCGACAAGCCTCCGCGACACCGAGACGTAGGGCTGTTACCTCCTCCAAGAGGGGCCTGAACTCGTAAATCTGTGCGTACAACCTCGCCATAGCTACGACTCTGCCCTCTCCTACGTACCTCCTACTCTTACTGTTAGACTCATTCCCACGACAGTTGGCGCCCACCGTGGGTCCGGCGTCTGAGCGACTTCCGGTGAGGTTGCAATTTTCGATCTCCATCAACATGGTTTTCGGCGGTGGTTTGGCCCTGGGTCACGAGATCCGTCTCGGCGCGCTCGTCTTCATCGCCGACGACTCCGCCTGGCTCCAAGAAGCCCCCCTCGACGCCGAGGCTCTCCCCATCCGCGGGGCTACGCACTTCCGCGTGAGTGCCTGCGGCGTCCTCTTGCGGCAGCCGTCGACTCAGTATCTGTTGGCTCCCGCAGCATCTTCGCTCCCCGCTGTCCGCCACCGCAAGCGATCTGGTCGGTCACGGCTCCGGCGGTGGGTGAAACATGCGGTGGCTCGTCAGTCGACCACTCCACAAATCGCGGCGATTGAGCCCGATGAATCCCTCTATGGGTTGTTCGATCTGCCGACTGGTCATTCGGATACGCTTTCCGAGTGCGAGAGCAACGACCCCGCGGCGAAAGTCTTCATGATCGAGTCCCAGCGCAGTCCGCCTGGGTTCCGTCACGGCGGCGGCGGCGGCGACGGCGGTAGCCCGTCGCACGTCCACAACGAGTACTACCCTCAAGCCCTCACTGTCGAGCAGAGGGAAGAACTGCATCGCAGAAATGTTCAGGCTCTTCAGACCTCCATCGTGGGGGAGACCTCCGAAGCTCGGACTTTGGAGGCTGCGCGCTTAGCCACCCTGGCTGAACGTACGCGCCTGGAGAATCTTCAACAAGCGCTCGACGACCGCGCCCGCAAGCAAATTCCAGGTTCCAATCGACGGCCACGGCAGCTGTTTCCGACTGAACCTCCAGAAGAATGTCAGGTATACCGTACTCCGATCCAAAATGTCGTAGCTGCTGCACGTATCGCAGAGTCAATCCAGCCGTCCCGTTCTGAGGCTGGCAGAGGCCTGCAACAGATTCGAGCGTTGCTTAGAGTGGGAATTGCTTAGAGCGGGCCTGCAACAGATTCGGGCCTGCAACACACAACTGTTTCTCAGTCGCGCAACAGGATTCACAGCAGGTCCGTCGTTGCGGACATAGTTCAGTCGACACACAGCCCAAGATCGCCTCCACGGCGTGAAGATCGTGGTTATCGCCAAGAATAGTACCTTGGCCGAGGCCACAGGCAGTTTGATCCTTGATATCACCGTGATGACCACCGTCGAGTGCCTACGCCCCTCCAAGGGGTGGTTTGTACGCGCCCCGACGGTATGATGATAGGCGCCCGTATGGTGACGAACGGAGATTTCCAGTCGACCCAAGAGAGTCTGGGTTCGATGCGAGGTCAGTCCTCGTACAAGGCCTGGTTGACAGAGGCAGAGCTAATAGAGAAGGGCTCGACAGAGGTTGTCCGACTGGAAGCGGGGCGTTCATCTCTGGGCCCGAGTGTTTCAGCAGAGCCATCCGAGCAGCTGAGATCCCGCCCAACTTTAGATTGGTTGCGGGTGTTAGCAAGTTCACTGGTGAGTCGAAGCCAGACACGTGGCTGGAAGATTACCGAGTGGCAGTGCAGATTCGTGGAGCAATGATGATGTAGCCATGAAGCACCTCCGCTTGATGCTTGAAGGCTCAGCCAGAGCTTGGCTGAATCAGTTGGCTCCTGGAAGCATTTTCTGTTGGGAAGATTTAGCCCGAGTGTTTATCAAGACATTCGAAGGCACCTACAAGCGACCTGCTGGACTGACTGAATTGCAGCATTGCGTCCAAAAGCCGAGTGAAACTTTGAGAGATTTCATCCAGAGATGGACCACCCTTCACCATGTAGTGGAGAATGTGTCAGAGCACCAAACAATTTGCGCCTTCAAAGAGGGCATCAGATACAAAGAGCTTATCCTGAAGTTTGGTCGTACTGGAGACATGTCCTCACTGGTACACGTCGGTGCTATACAAACATTTTTTAACCCCTTTCCGCGACAGCGTTCGAAACAGTCACCTAGTGAGTGACTGCGATAGGGGGGGGGGGTCCTTTCCACACGACCCAGAAACCGTCGGGGATATGCCCTCCTGGCACACACGCTCGGCAAAATGAGGTCGTGTGCGACCGGCGAGCGACCAAATACGGTTATACGTACAGTAGTGCTAAAAAATACAATTATACAGGCGAAATCGTTTTCGGTTGTAAGTACATCCCACACAGTCAGTCCCCGCTAAACGTTTCCGTTCGTATATACATCCCGCACAGTCACTCCAAGGAAAACGTTTGCGCAAGGTGGCATACCGCAAACAGTTTTCAAGAGAATGTCGTGTGTGATTGTTCATTGATCCAACACGGTTTATTCCTAGAAACTGTGTGCATTGCCTGAGGTCATCGCCCACGGTGTTTTCTCAATAACCCTTTGCAATAGGAAAACTCAATTAGCAGTCTAATTGCCCTATTATTAATAATCCATTTACTAATCTAATTGACATTCATATTAAGCACATAATATATTTCATTTCCATATTAAGGAATTAGGATTTCATAATTGAAATACATCCGAGTACAACATGATATAGCTTCAGCACTCAGCTACCCCATTACACAACTGCACGAGCACCAAGTTTCGCATGCAACATCTAGAACCTTTCAAAATTAGCGTCATAGACGGTACATAGACAGATGCATCTCATCTGGAAAACTGCTGAAGCGGAAGGCGAATATTGAGGCTTCATTCATGTTGAAGGTCTTTGCAACTTTAGGCCAGTGCCTGTGGATGATTGACCGTCCATCCTTCGACCTCTTCAGGAACACTTCAATATTGAACCGTGGGTGTTGTATGAAAACTTTCCTCGCCTCCTGACCACAGAGGTGGTTTGGGAGGTAATCATCAGTGAACCCTGAAAACAAGGATGTGCATAAATATCTTCTCTATATTGGAAATGGGGCAAAGGAATAATAAAAGGCAAGGTATAATAGTTAGTACCATCTTGTAAACCTTAGTGCTTCCCATCGTTTCCCTGCAACACATATAAGGAAGTTAGTCATCAGGTTAAGTAAGGGTTCGCATGCTATCAGTAAAATATGTAGATGATAAATAAGCACATTGCAGATTCATCAGATTAATTCAAGCCACATGGAAAACCCATTTATCCAAACCAAGCATGATTAAGAACTAGGAAATATGGCACTTGTATATGTTTCTCATGTATTAAGTGCAACCAAATTCGATTTATTCCTCACATGGTATACAATAACAGAATGCAGCCACAACAATTGAACATCGCATTGCAGAATTGAACCAAGCAGTTAACTAAACACCACAATAAAATGAACCAAACGTTAACTGAGCACCACATTGCATAATGTAACATACTCCTAATAGAAGATCAGACAGTTAACCAAACCAAGCATGCTTAACAACTTGGAAATATAGCAATTGTATTTGTTTATCATGTATTTAGTACAACAAAATTCGATTTATTTCTCACATGGTATACAATAACAGAATGCAACCACAACAATTGAACATAGCATTGCAGAATTGAACCAAGCAGTTAACTAAATGAAGGAAATATGCCCTAGAGGAAATAATAAAGTGGTTATTTATATTTCCTTATATCATGATAAATGTTTATTATTCATGCTAGAATTGTATTAACCGGAAACTTGGTACATGTGTGAATACATAGACAAACAGAGTGTCCCTAGTTTGCCTCTACTTGACTAGCTCATTAATCAAAGATGGTTAAGTTTCCTAACCATAGACATGTGTTGTCATTTGATGAACGGGATCACATGATTAGAGAATGATGTGATGGACAAAGACCCATCTGTTAGCTTAGCATAATGATCGTTTAGTTTTATTGCTATTGCTTTCTTCATGACTTATACATGTTCCTCTGGCTATGAGATTATGCAACTCCCGAATACCGGAGGAACACCTTGTGTGCTATCAAACGTCACAACGTAACCGGGTGATTACAAAGATGCTCTACAGGTGTCTTCGAAGGTGTTTGTTGGGTTGGCATAGATCAAGAATAGGATTTGTCACTCCATGTATCGGAGAGGTATCTCTGGGCCCTCTCGGTAATGCACATCACTATAAGCCTTGCAAGCAATGTGACTAATGAGTTAGTTGCGGGATGATGCATTACGGAACGAGTAAAAGAGACTTGCCGGTAACGAGATTGAACTAAGTATGATGATACCGACGATCGAGTCTCGGGCAAGTAACATACCGATGACAAAGGGAATAACGTATGTTGTTATGCGGTTTGACCGATAAAGATCTTCGTAGAATATGTAGGAGCCAATATGAGCATCTAGGTTCCGCTATTGGTTATTGACCGGAGATGTGTCTCGGTCATGTCTACATAATTATCGAACCCGTAGGGTCCGCACGCTTAACGTTCAATGACGATTTGTATTATGAGTTATGTGATTTGGTGACCGAAGTTTGTTCGGAGTCTCGGATGAGATCACGGACATGAAGAGGAGTCTCAAAATGGTCGAGACATAAAGAATGATATATTGGACGATGTTATTCGGACACCGGATGAGTTCCGGGAGGTACCGGGTGATTATCGGAGTGCCGGAAGGGTTACCGGAACCCCCCGGGAAACTGATGGGCCTTCATGGGCCTTAGTGGAGAGAGAGGATGGCTGCAAGGGGCTGGCCGTGCACCCCCCTTGGCAGTCCGAATTGGACTAGGGGAAGGGGGCGGCGCCCCCCTTTCCTTCCCCTCTCTCTTCCTTCTTCCCCCTTCCACCAAGTGGAATCCTACTAGGATTTGGAGTCCTAGTAGGACTCCTCTCTCTAGCGCGCCCTACAGGGGCCGGCTGGCCTCCCCCTGCTCCTTTATGTACGGAGGCAGAGAGGCACCCTAGAACACATAAGATCAATTGTCTTAGCCGTGTGCGGTGCCCCCCTCCACAGTTTACCACCTCGGTCATATCGTCGTAGTGCTTAGACGAAGCCCTGCGCTGGTAACTTCATCATCACCATCGCCACGCCGTCGTGCTGACGGAAATCTCCCTCGTCCTCAACTGGATCAAGAGCTCGAGGGACGTCATCGTGCTGAACGTGTGCTGAACACGGAGGTGCCTTACGTTCGGTACTTGGATCGGTTGAATCGTGAAGACGTTCGACTACATCAACCGCATTACTAAACGCTTTCGCTTTCAGTCTACCAGGGTACGTGGACACACTCTCCTGTCTCGTTGCTATGCATCTCCTAGATAGATCTTGCGTGATCGTAGGATTTTTTTTGAAATACAGCGTTTGTCGTGGAATTGTCACGACAGATGTCCTAGGGTGAGGACTTAGTCGTGAAGCCAGCGCATCTTTGTGGTAGCTTGAAAGGGGTTGATTGGGATGAGAGAGCATGGCGGATCAACGCACAAGACAAGGGTTTAGACAGCTTCGGGCCCCGGGAAACATCATCCGGTAATAGCCCTACATGCTGTTTGTGGCTAGGTCTCATTATCGTCATGAGGGAGTCGCCGGTAAACCGGCTCTTTGTGTCTAGCCCTAGAGATTGTTTTTCTTGCTTGTCCCTCTTTGGGGAGCCCTGCCCCTCCTTATATAAATTGAAGGGGCGGGTTACATGTAGAGTCCAGCTCGGACTTAAGACTTAACTATTCTGACTTCTCTTCATGGGCTTCTTAACATCTTGGGCTTCATAACGTCTCGGGCTTCATAACGTCTTGGGCTTCATAACCCTGGCAACCCAGTTATCACCGTCTGCCGGGTTATGACTGGTGCCGGTTTATGATGGTCTGCCGGTTTATGACTGGTGCCGGTTTATGATGGTCTGCCGGTTTATGAACTGACTTAACACCTGCCTGAATATCATCTCACTTAACACCTGCCGGGTTATTATCTGACTTGACTCCTGCCGGTTTACCACCAGCCGGTTTACCGTCTGTCTTAGCCATCTGTCTTAACTGTCTGTCTTAACTGTCCGCCGGTTTACCAAGTCCCAGCTGGTTTATAACTCCGGCTGGGTCATACCGCGGGGTATATCCCCGACATTAGCCCCCAGTTTAATTTGGATTTATCCATGTTAAACTGATCCTGATCATCCTTAAGTCCTTGTCTTTTCCTTCTTCTAGAAAATCCGGGTCAATAGGCCAGCTTCATAATCAATTTGCTAACATTGTTTTGTCACAGAGAAATATTGTGAAGAATAACTCCTTTGACTCAGCTCCCAATGCTTAACAAAAATATTGGTCTTTTGAAATACTCATCTGATCTTCAAGCCGGTTTAAGAATGTAGAACTTTGCCGGTTTACAAATATTGATGGCACCGGGTCATAATTGTAGCTAACATTAAGCTTGAAAATATACCTATCACTTGTAGCCCCCAAGTCTTAAGAAGGTAGCATAGCAATAGCTTAAGACTTGCTTCAATATAAATATCACAATCTTGAAGAAATCCGATTTGTTCATCCCAGTCATTAGTCATAAACTGAGTATTCCATATATGTAGCCCCCAAGTGCCGGGTTGTCATGCTTGCAGCAACCTAGGACTTTGTAATTGCCTGATGCTCATAAAAACTTCAACCAGTGTAGCCCCAAAGGGTCGGGTTATTATACAATAATGAGCAGGGACTTTGTAAATATAATCATGTAAACTTTGAACAGCAACGTGTATCCCACAAGGGCCGGCTCAGTAAGATAATATTGAGCTGGGACTTGATATATACTTCAATGAAAATAACATCATATGATATAACCCCCATTATGGGGCTTGAACCCACGTACACAAGGTTAAGAGCTTTGTGCTTTACCAACTGAGGAGTGAACCCTTCAATATAATGGACTTAACTTGTGTACCTTGAATTGTTGACAGGAGCAATTGGTAGCCCCTAAGGGCAGGCTCATTACAATGTGATGAGTCGGGTCTTCAATAAGGTGAGCAAAAAATGACTTTGCATTAGCCCCCAAGTGTCATGGTGCATGCTTGTAGCGACATGAGACTTGCATATTTGAGGTAATCTCAATTTGAATAATGTAGCCCCCAATTGCCGGGTCGTAAGCCTGCAGCGACTCGGGACTATTTCCTCCATTGTAGAATAAATCATACCCATTGATAAAATAACAGCCATCGCGCTGAAGCGGCTTTGAAAACCTCAATCATAATACTGGTTATGGATAACCATAATAAAAATCCAGCCATGTTGGCTATTAAAGATTTGAATAATATAACCTGGTTTGAAAACCGGTTCCTGCAATATAAACCAGTATATCTATGCAGATATGATGTATGCTATGATGATGTAATGATGATGCAATGTATGATGCAATATATGATGATGTATGTGTATGATAATAGAATACTTCAATGAAACTAGCATGATAGCCACTGGAGTATCCTCGCTTTCTGTAAGCCGTCTCTCACATGACCCAATCGATGTTTTAACCTGGATAAGTTCAGGGTCTTGTTTAAAGATTGACTTATCGAGAGTACACGAGGTCGGAGTAGCATCATGCAAACAGGCAGGTTTAACCAAGTTTCAATGAAGGCGGCTTAGTAGCATGGGTTCATCCTCGCTATCTGTAAGCCGTGCCCTCACATGACAAACCGGCGTTTTAACCTTAACGAGTTCAGGGTCTTGTTTTAAAGATTGACTGTTAAGAGTTCACCGGGCCAATCAGGATTACCTGATGAAGAAGCAGCTGGCATACAGGCAGGATGACCTGGAAGGGTTATGTCCTCTTTGGTGAATACACCTATGTTTGAACAAGATAACCCAGTCAAAAGGGTAGTAACGCTATGTTCTCTTTGGTGAATACACCTATGTTTGAACAGGAAGCCCCCAAGTAACCATAATAAGCCGAGCCCATAAGGCAGGATACCCATGTTTGAACCGCACATCATGGCAGCAAGTTCTCTTTGGCAACCTTAACTCGAACTTGCGAGAGATGAATTCTTTTTGAATCAGATGTTAAACCGGATATTGAGAGCTTCAAAGCTTTATGGGAGATAGTTTCCTCTTAAACCGGATTTGAACCATATACTAAGGGCTTTAGCGCTGTGTGGGAGACGGGATTTCCCTTAAACCGGACTATAAACTGGAAGCATCATTGTGAGCCGGAATATTTCTGACGGTTTTTAAATTTTCATCAATATAACAGTAGCCTCCGGGACCGGGTTTCCCTTCAACATCCTGGGGCACTTGAATTTTCTGAAACTGGCAAGACTTGCTGCGTCATATCATCGTAGCCCCCGAGTCTTAAGATGACTCAAGGAGTTGTCTTGAGATTCTCCGTACTTGACCATAGCAGAAGGTATATATCATCGGTGTTAATAACGCGATGTAAATCCACAGAAGGTTGAGGTGACTGCGGCGGGTTATAAATGATCCCGTATGAGCCGTGTCAGCAACTCGGCCAATGGTTCCTTCCAACTGGTTGTTTGAAGTTGACCAAACTGTAGTGGCAGCGATTTGTGTGCATGTCCGTTGATCCATCCAGTGCAGACGGCGGCTGAATGATAATTTGCCTCCAATTTATTGGAAGAAAAATCGGGCTACCCAAGCAGTGACTTGCTCATACTCAATAAACAGCTCATGCAGACAGGTGCGGCCCGGTGTGTTGATGTAGACCAGACCGCAAGGGCGGTAGCGTAAGCACTTCCGTTGAGCACAGCAGCACGGATAAATGTAGTGCAAAATGACGATGCGATGCACTCCATATCCGTGATATAACTCCACGTGGTGAATAATTGTCTTGACGTATTTGGATGGCAGATGATCTCACCATGTCTGCCATGAACATGGAACAAAAAATATTAAAGAGAGGATAATTGTTCTAGGAGGAATTTAAAATACATTGAAAAAATAAATAAGGTGGATAGCACCTGATCTTTTCATGGGACGTCGGGCCAGTCATGTACATCTTTTTTCTAAACCGGCCCGGCAGCTCCTTTATCTGCTCCACATTCCCCACTTCCCCTTTTCCTCAGGCAGCGTCAGGCGCGCGAGAGCAGAGGGCAGACGGCTCAGTAGCCAAGGCGGAAGGGAGGCAAAACAAGCTGGCGGGATGAACCGGAAGAGGCCAAAGCGGGGCGGCGACTTAACAGGAGCGTTGGCGGGTCACGGCCTCTGCAGCTTCCAGCAAAGGATGGCCCGGCGACATGAGAGGTCGGCGCTGATGGAGCCGCGCGAGCACAGAGGCCGGGGCAGAGCGATTAGAGCAGAAGCAAGGACGACTCAGCGCGATACGGAGGTGGCGGCGATTTAACAGGTGACCCGTAAGCGGGACGATGGTGGAGATGAACCGGCACAATAGCTCGTGGCAATGGCGGGTTAGATGGCCGGTTTACGATGCAGATGTGGACTGCTCGCCGACGGCGGCAGGTGGCGACTTGTTGATGGCGGCTCGAAGACGCCGGGCGGACCATTGAGACGGTCCAGCGAGTCGGACCGCTGTACGTGAAGCTAGACCACCGGGGCGAGGCACTGGATGGAGAGGCGGCGCGGCCAGGGCGGCGACTCGCGGCGGATGGAGGGTTGAACCACGCTCCAGCCGCGTGGTGTTAATCCGACAAGGTGAACCGTCTGCCGGAGAGGCGGATGGTTTGAAGCCGGCGAAGCAGCCAGTGTAGCGGCAATTTTTAGTAGATTAGCCGGGATGATGAATTGGAGTCAGCTCATGGCAGAAACAGCACACCGGCAACACAGTCCAGAGCGTACTATGGCGATTTGAGGCAGCAAAGGTGCCGCGGCGGTTTGTAGGCCATTGGCAGGTTGACTCGGAAGCCACGGCGACTTGGCTGAGGCGCGGGACGAGCCCACAACGAATGAGACGGCGATTGTAGGCCGCAGAGATGAGGTCGCACGTGGGGAGTCATGCAGAGGCAGAGCCCGGCGACTCGAAGACGAGGTTGTGGCAGCAACCCATTGAAGGTGACTCGGCAAACGGCCAGCTGAGGCGAGGCCTTGGCTCAGGCAGGCAACGGCGACTTGGCACGGACCGGTGGGTGGCTTTGCGGAGGCCCTTCGGCAACTTTCGGAACGAGGCCGGTGACTTGATGCCGCGGCGGAGACGGCTGTAAGTTCGGGCCGGCTTGTGGCGCTGTGGTGCGGGTCAGGCCACGGAGGCGTGGGCCATGAGGGCGACTTGCTAGCAGAAGCGAAACGCAGCGGCGGGTCACCGAGGCTGCGGACATCATAATGAGCACTTGTCCTGTATAAAAAAAGATATAGGCCAGAGTAATTGTTCTCAGGCGAATAATGTATACTAAAAATATACATAAGGCGAATAACACCTGGTATTTTGTCGGATGAACACGACTGCTGGCACTAGATATTGTTGGATGTAGTCAGACAAATAGCAGATGTTCGTGTAGACTGACATAATGATTCATTGCTCTGTACTCGAAATATGGGCTGATTGCCTTCGTTCCTCAAGTGATGATGTACCAAAGGTACATTATATAATCAGGAGTGCTTAGCACTATTTGATCCATCAGCTGCCATGATTTCCTTCTTTACTCAACAACATGAAGATAAGGATTTGTAAACGCATGATCATATGTTTTCCATGTATTCCAACGGTCCAACTCGCCTGAGCATCCATGTTGACTATATATCCCATACAGCAGCCCATGGTGGAGTAACAAATTGAAGAGGCCTTTGATCTTTGTCGGCTCAAAAACGTGGACGAGCTCCACTATCAGGCAGGAACCGAGCCTGTGCGGCTGGGGGGCCGTACCGGCCACTCCGTACGGAAAGAACTTGGCCACGTCCGGACATCCGCGCCTGGTGGAGTCAAGAACATCCGCGCCGGCTGGAACCAAAGATAGACCGACGACGCCGCCGTCGCTCTGTTCGTGAGGGAGAGTATGGCGCAATGGCCTGGCTCGAGGTGAACCATGGCTAAGGCGACGAGGCGGGTTGACGAAGCGGCGGCTCGGGGTGCAGCCGTTGACCCGACGACAGGGGCGGCTTCGGAACAGGCCGAGGCGGAGGCGAGGGCGCCTCATCCGGGGTGGCTTGACGGAGATGCGAGGCTGCTCGGCCTGGGCGGCTCAGCGCGACCCCACACGGAGACCGAGGCAGAGACCAGCGGATATGTAGGTGGCTCGAGACCGCGGTGTCGAGGGTGAGGCGTAGGTGAAGCTGCTCGGCCAGGGTGGCTCGGCGACAACTCGGTCAGGGCGACTCGCGCCGGCTTGGAAGGCTCGGCGGCCGGCGGCACCCGCGGGTCGACGACGGTGGCAGGCCGCTTGGCGCGGGGTTGACGGAGGCAGAGGTGACCCGGCGCAGCGGCGGCGATAGCAGGGCGCAGGCCGGTTGTGGTGGCTCGGAGACGCGGCGACTGACTTGACGCGGCACGCGGAAGCGAGGCGGACTCTGTGCGCGGTGCGACCGAGACCCCCTCCGGGTCGTGCTCGGTTTGACCCCTTTTTTTTTCGAGAACAGCAAGCCGGACCATGAGATTGGTAGTTCAGATCCTTGTGGCACCCGACGAAGAGTATTATTCTGATCTCCTGCAATTTGACAAGTCGCCCAAGGTTGCCATAAAAAATTACTCTTATCTCGGTCTTGGCGGATCTCCACGATGGGCGCCAACTGTCGTGGAATTGTCACGACAGATGTCCTAGGGTGAGGACTTAGTCGTGAAGCCAGTGCACCTTTGTGGTAGCTTGAAAGGGGTTGATTGGGATGAGAGATGCAGGGCGGATCAACGCACAAGACAAGGGTTTAGACAGCTTCGGGCCCCGGGAAACATTATCCGGTAATAGCCCTACATGCTGTTTGTGGCTAGGTCTCATTATCGTCATGAGGGAGTCGCTGGTAAACCGGCTCTTTGTGTCTAGCCCTAGAGATTGTCCCTCTTTGGGGAGCCCTGCCCCTCCTTATATAAGTTGAAGGGGCGGGTTACATGTAGAGTCCAGCTTGGACTTAAGACTTAACTATTCTGACTTCTTTTCATGGGCTTCTTAACATCTTGGGCTTCATAATGTCTCGGGCTTCATAATGTCTCGGGCTTCATAACCCCTGGCAACCCAGTTATCACCGTCTGCCGGGTTATGACTGGTGCCGGTTTATGAACTGACTTAACACCTGCCTGATTATCATCTGACTTAACACCTGCCGGGTTATCATCTGACTTGACTCCTGCCAGTTTACCACCAGCCGGTTTACCACCTGTCTTAGCCATCTGTCTTAACTGTCTGTCTTAACTGTCCGCCGGTTTACCAAGTCCCAGTCGGTTTATAACTCCGGCCGGGTCATACCGCGGGGTATATCCCCGACAGCGTTCCCCAACAGTGGCATCTGAGCCAGGTCTATGCGTAGATGTTATATGCACGAGTAGAACACAAAGAGTTGTGGGCAATAATAGTCATACTGCTTACCACCAACGTCTTACTTTGATTCGACGGTATTGTCGGATGAAGCGGCCCGGACCGACATTACATGACCGCGTTCATGAGACTGGTTCTACCGACGTGCTTCACACACAGGTGGCTAGCGGGTGTCTATTTCTCCAATTTTAGTTGAATCGAGTTTGACTACGGCCGGTCCTTGTTAAAGGTTAAAATAGCACACTTGACGAAAAATCATTGTGGTTTTGATGCGTAGGTAAGAACGGTTCTTGCTAAAAGCCCATAGCAGCCATGTAAAACTTGCAACAACAAAGTAGAGGACGTCTAACTTGTTTTTGCAGGGCATGTTGTGATGTGCTATGGTCAAGACGTGATGAGATATAAATTGTTGTATGAGATGATCATGTTTTGTAACCGTTATCGGCAACTGGCAGGAGCCTTTTGGTTGTCGCTTTATCGTATGAAATGCAATCGCCATGTAATTGCTTTACTTTATCACTAAGCGGTAGCGATAGTCGTAGAAGCAATAGTTGGTGAGACGACAACGATGCTACGATGGAGATCAAGGTGTCAAGCCGGTGACGATGGAGATCATGACGGTGCTTCGGAGATGGAGATGAAAGGCACAAGATGATAATGGCCATACCATGTCACATATTTTGATTACATGTGATGTTTATCTTTTATGCATCTTATTTTGCTTAGTATGGCGGTAGCATTATAAGATGACCCCTCACTAAATTTCAAGGTATAAGTGTTCTCCCTGAGTATGCACCGTTGCTACAGTTCGTCGTGCCGAGACACCACGTGATGATCGGGTGTGATAAGCTCTACGTTCACATACAACAGGTGCAAGCCAGTTTTGCACACGCAGAATACTCGGGTTAAACTTGACGAGCCTAGCATATGCAGATATGGCCTCGGAACACTGAGACCGAAAGGTCGAACGTGAATCATATAGTAGATATGATCAACATAGTGATGTTCACCATTGAAAACTACTCCATCTCACGTGATGATCGTACATGGTTTAGTTGATATGGATCACGTGATCATTTAGATGACTAGAGGGATGTCTATATAAGTGGGAGTTCCTAAGTATATGATAAATTGAACTTTAGTTTATCATGAACTTAGTACCTGATAGTTTTTTTTGCATGTCTATGTTGTTGTAGATCAATGGCCCGTGCTACCGTTCCTTTGAATTTTAATGCGTTCCTAGAGAAAGCTAAGTTGAAAGATGATGGTAGCAATTACAGGGACTGGGTCCGTAACTTGAGGATTATCCTCATTGCTGCACAGAAGAATTACGTCCTGGAAGCACCGCTAGGTGTACCACCTGCGCCAGCAACTGCAGACATTGTGAATGCCTGGCAGTCACGTGTTGATGACTACTCGATAGTTCAGTGTGCCATGCTTTACGACTTAGAATCAGGACTTCAACGACGTTTTGAACGTCATGGAGCATATGAGATGTTCCAGGAGTTGAAGTTAATATTTCAAGCAAGTGCCCGAGTTGAGAGATATGAAGTCTCCAACAAGTTCTATAGCTGCAAGATGGAGGAGAATAGTTTTGTCTGTGAACATATACTCAGAATGTCTGGGTACCAGAACCACTTGACTCAATTGGGAGTTAATCTTCCTGATGATAGTGTCATTGACAGAGTTCTTCAATCACTGCCACCAAGCTACAAAAGCTTCGTGATGAACTATATTATGCAAGGGATGGATAAGACAATTCCCGAGCTCTTCGCGATGCTAAAGGCTGCAGAGGTAGGAATCAAGAAGGAGCATCAAGTGTTGATGGTTAACAAGACCACCAGTTTCAAGAAAAAGGGCAAAGGGAAGAAGGGGAACTTCAAGAAGAACGGCAAGAAAGTTGCTGCTCAAGTGAAGAAGCCCAAGTCTGGACCTAAGCCTGAGACTAAGTGCTTCTACTTCAAAGGGACTGGTCACTGGAAGCGGAACTGCCCCAAGTATTTGGCGGATAAGAAGGATGGCAAAGTGAAAGGTATATATGATATACATGTTATTAATGTGTACCTTAGTAATGCTCGTAGTAGCGCCTGGGTATTTGATACTGGTTCTGTTGCTCATATTTGCAACTCGAAATAGGGGCTACGGATTAAACGAAGATTGGCTAAGGACGAGGTGACGATGCGCGTGGGAAATGGTTCCAAAGTCGATGTGGTCGCCGTCGGCACGCTACCTCTACATCTACCGTCGGGATTAGTTTTAGACCTGAATAATTGTTATTTGGTGTCGGCGTTAAGCATGAACATTATATCTGGATCTTGTTTGATGCGAGATGGTTATTCATTTAAATCATAGAATAATGGTTGTTCTATTTATATGAGTAATAGCTTTTATGGTCATGCACCCTTGATGAGTGGTCTATTTTTGTTGAATCTCGATTGTAGTGATACACATATTCATAATATTGAAGCCAAAAGATGCAAGGTTAATAATGATAGTGCAACTTATTTGTGGCACTGCCGCTTAGGTCATATTGGTGTAAAGCGCATGAAGAAACTCCATGCTGATGGGCTTTTGGAATCACTTGATACTTGCGAACCATGCCTCATGGGCAAGATGACTAAGACACCGTTCTCCGGAACAATGGAGCGAGCAACTGACTTATTGGAAATAATACATACTGATGTATGCAGTCCAATGAGTGTTGAGGCTCGCGACGGGTATCGTTATTTTCCGACCTTCACGCATGATTTGAGCAGATGTGGGTATATCTACTTCATGAAACATAAGTCTGAAACATTTGAAAAGTTGAAAGAATTTCAGAGTGAAGTGGAAAATCATCGTAACAAGAAAATAAAGTTTCTACGATCTGATCATGGAGGTGAATATTTGAGTTATGAGTTTGGTCTTCATTTGAAACAATGCGGAATAGTTTCGCAACTCACGCCACCTGGAACACCACAGCGTGACGGTGTGTCCGAACGTCGTAACCGTACTTTATTGGATATGGTGCAATCTATGATGTCTCTTACTAATTTACCGCTATCGTTTTGGGGTTATGCTTTAGAGACGGCTGCATTCACGTTAAATAGGGCATCATCTAAATCCGTTGAGACGATACCATATGAACTATGGTTTGACAAGAAACCGAAGTTGTCGTTTCTTAAAGTTTGGGGCTGCGATGCTTATGAGAAAAACCTTCAACCTGATAAGCTCGAACCCAAATCGAAGAAATGTGTCTTCATAGGATACCCAAAAGAGACTGTTGGGTACACCTTCTATCACAGATCCGAAGGCAAGATATTTGTTGCTAAGAATGGATCCTTTCTAGAGAAGGAGTTTCTCTCAAAAGAAGTGAGTGGGAGGAAAGTAGAAATTGACGAGGTAATTGTACCTTCTCCTGAATTGGAAAGTATTTCATCACAAAAATCAGTTCCAGTGATTCCTACACCAATTAGTGAGGAAGCTAATGATGATGATCATGAAACATCAGATCAAGTTACTACCGAACCTCGTAGGTCAACCAGAGTACGATCCGCACTAGAGTGGTACGGTAATCCTGTTCTGGAGCTCATGCTACTTGATCATGATGAACCTACGAACTATGAAGAAGCGACGACGAGCCCAGATTCCGTGAAATGGCTTGAGGCCATGAAATCTGAGATGGGATCCATGTATGAGAACAAAGTGTGGACTTTGGTTGACTTGCACGATGATCGGCAAGCCATAGAAAATAAATGGATTTTCAAGAAGAAGACTGACGCTGACGGTAATGTTACTGTCTACAAAGCTCGACTTGTTGCAAAAGGTTTTCGAAAAGTTCAAGGAGTTGACTACGATGAGACCTTCTCACCCGTAGCGATGCTTAAGTCTGTCCAAATCATGTTAGCAATTGCCGCATTTTATGATTATGAAATTTGGCAAATGGATGTCAAAACTGCATTCCTTAATGGATATCTTAAAGAAGAGTTGTATATTATGCAACCAGAAGGTTTTGTCGATCCTAAAGGTGCTAACAAAGTGTGCAAGCTCCAGCGATCCATTTATGGACTGGTGCAATCCTCTCGGAGTTGGAATATATGTTTTGATAGTGTGATCAAAGCATATGGTTTTATACAGACTTTTGGAGAAGCCTGTATTTACAAGAAAGTGAGTGGGAGCTCTATAGCATTTCTAATATTATATGTGGATGACATATTATTGATTGGAAATAATACAGAATTTCTCGATAGCATAAAAGGATTCTTGAATAAGAATTTTTCAATGAAAGACCTCGGTGAAGCTACATATATATTAGGCATCAAGATCTATAGAGATAGATCAAGATGCTTAATTGGACTTTCACAAAGCACATACCTTGATAAATGTCGGATTTCGGGTTCCGGCAAAACCCTTGAGGTTCGAACACTAGGGTGCGCACGAAGATCTCTCCTCCCCCTAGCTCACGCCCTCACCGTGATCCCAAAGCTTAGCGCGTCGAACTCACAGAACAAGAGACACAAGGTTTATACTGGCCCGCCAGATAGAGCTCAGCCGTTGGATTTATCGATGCTGCAGGGACGGACCCGAGCATAGACGCCGTGCCTAGCCTTCTTATGCGAAGGATCCTGAAGAAAGACGATCGGCGCACGGCTCCCATGGTGGGTGATAATCAAGCAGGCGATAACCATAGATAGCTTATGCATGGAAAGTGAACTAGCTTAGGCAAATGTAAGAACGATACGTGCCACTGGGTCGGACCCGAGCGGCCTGGGGATGATGCAACCCGAGAGGCGCCCCCAGCAGAGTAAGCTAAAGACGTAAAAGGATACATGCCGCAGGGATAGGCCCACGCGACCCGGGAATGATGCAACCCGGGAGGCGCTCCCAGCTAAATAAACTTGGAAAATGTCACCTGGTTCTGTTGTCGAAGGGATGCTGGGGTAGCTGAAGATGCGTGGCGAAGGGGTTGCTCCTCATGAGCCACCGGGGCCCTGTGCCTCGGGAGGCTCTGGGGGTCCAGGCGGTTCCTTGAGGGCCGTCTCCATCTCCGCCAGGACCACGTGACGCCTGGCCTCCTGGGTCACTAGGACGCTCCGCAGGTTGCGCTGGTAGGCCGCCGCCATGCTCGGCAGGCCGAATGGCATGCGAACATAGCTGTGAGGTGGGCCCTTGCAACGTCCCACGCGCGAAGGCCAGAAGCGCTCCTGAGATGCGGCCCTGTTGAGCCCTAGGATGTCGATGCAGACGCGTAGCCCGCCATCCTCGCCTGGATGGGGAGCTGCGCCAGGTGGGCGGCGGTCGCCGCGCATGGCTCTTGTATCCTGCAACTCCTGAGTGGTCTTGGCGATGAACTCCTGAGCGCCGGGCACTCCTTGCCCGGTGTCCTCCTGAGGGAAATGTGTCGCAAAGCACGCCTCCACGTGGTGCCCGAGCGCCTCCCTCGTGATGTTGGCTATGTCTGAGGCCCTCCAGGAGAGAGCCCCCGAGCCTTGCCCAAGGAGGGCGCCGGGCGCGCCTTCCTATGCGAGGGAGGGCAGCGCCCCAGGTGCGGGTGCAGATCTTGATATGGCACTGCTAGAGGCGCCGCTCCACTGAGGCCCTGTACGGAGTAGTTGCTTCTTCTTCTTGGGGATGGCCTCAGGGGGGTACTGTGTACCATCGTTGTCTGGGTCTTTGATTGCTGCGGCTTGGAAGGCGCGCTCGAGGGAGCACACCGCATCTCTTTCTTTGCAGGGGACTGTGATGATCCTGCCGCTTCCTGGCATCTTGAGGACGTTGTAGCCGTGGTGGGTCACTGCCATGAACTTGGCCAGGGCTGGATACCCAAGGATGGCGTTGTATGGCAGGCGAATGTGGGCGACGTCGAAGTCAATGAGCTCGGTGTGGTAGTTATCGCGCCCACCGAAGGTGACAGGGAGGCGGATCTGCCCGATTGGGGTGGTGGAACCATCGGTCACTCTTGAGAAGGGCTTGGTCGGTTGTAGCTGATCATAGGGTACTTGAAGGCGATTGAACGTATCGATGGATAGGACGTTAAGCCCTGCACCACCATCAATGAGGGTCTTGGTGACTTGCACATTGCTGATGACAGGCGAGCAAAGCATTGGGAGAGCACCAGCGGTCGCGGCACACTTGAGCTGGTCCGCCGAGCTGAAAGTGATGGCGTACTTGGACCACCTGAGCGGGCGTGTTGCCTCGAGCCTGGGAAGAGCCGCGTTCACCTCGCGAGCAAACTGCTTGAAGATACGTTGGGATGCTGGGGCCTGAGCTCCGCCCAAGATGCAGGCGATAGCACACGGTTCCTGGAAGCCCCCAGCCCCCTCGTCTTGATGGTGGTCGTCGTTCCTTCTTGGTGGCGGCGGCAGTGGAGGAAGACCAGCGTTGCCCTGAGGGCGGTCCTCGTGAGGCTGATCCCTCCAGGCGCCCTCACGAGGCTGGTCCTGCCAGGGGTCCTTGCGAGGCCGGTCGCGCCACTCCTAGCGGGGGCTGCGATCGTCCCAACGTCCTCCGCCTTGTCCTCCTCCTCGGCCGTAGCCCCAGTCGTTGCGCTCAGGGTATCGACCGAAGCGTCCATCTCGAATGGCCCTGAGCTCTTGACAGTCGTTGGTGTTGTGGTTGTGTACGTTGTGGAAGGCGTAGAACGGTCAGCTGCTTTTGGACGACTCGGGATGGTCCCGGCCGTGCTTCGTATCTGGCTCCGCTGCGAGCACGACCACTCCCTTGCGCTTCATGTCCTTGGCCTTGGCTTTCTTCTCCTCCGGGTCGGTAGCTGGGAGGTCGAGGAGGGAAAGGCGCCCCTCCTCGGCTCTCGCGCACTTGGTCGCCATGTTGAACAGCTCCAGAGCCGTGCATAACTCCTCGTGGATGGCGAGCTCCTCCTTCATATGACATCGCGGACGCCATCAGAAAACGCGGAAATGATGGCCTCATCCTTCACCTTGGGGATCTTGAGATGAACGCTATTGAAGCGCTGGATGTACTTCTGCAGGGTCTCTCCTGGTTGCTGCTTGATGCGGCGCAGGTCACCCGTGGCCGGAGGGCGGTCGCGAGTGCCCTGGAAGTTGGCGACGAAGCGGTCGTGCATCTCATCCCAGGAGGAGATCGATCCAGCGGGCAGGTTCAGGAGCCACGAGCGTGCGCCGTCCTTGAGAGCCATGGGGAACCAGTTCGCCATGACCTTTTCATCGCCGTTGGCCGCCTCGATGCTCATCTCGTAGAGCTGCAAGAACTCCGCAGGGTCAGGGGTGCCGTCGTAGTGAGGAGGCAGGTCTGGCTTGAACTTGCCCGGCCAGACGATGCTACGCAGCTCCGGAGTGAAGGCGCGGCAGCCGGCCATGGCCACCGAGGCTCATCGTGGGGGCGGAGCTTGATCTTGGTGTCCTCGCGCCGCCACGGCAAGTGGCGCGTGGCCCTGCCGTGGCAAGCGATCTTGACGTGGCGGTGCTGGGAGCGGTGGAGCGTTTTCTTGCGGTCGAGGAACTTCTTGGTAGCTTCCTTCTTCTCGCGCGGGTGCCCGGCGCGGCGGGTCATGCCGGGGGGCCGCGCGTCTTGGCGCCATGGCGCCGTCTTGGTGCGGAGGCGGTGGAGGTGCTCCGTGAGCTACGTTGCCTGCAGCTGGCCAAGGGCGAGGCAGCGAGAGGGAGGGTGCGGGGGAGCCCCCAGCGGCGCTGACGAGCTCGGCGATGCGGTCCAACCAGTCCTCGTAGAGGTCATCGACTGGGCGGTAGTGCAGGATCTCGCGTGCCATGAGCAGCGCGGCCTGCGCGTCAGTGGGAGCGCGACGAGCGTGAGACGACGAGCCGGCTGGGGTTAGCGACGGAGTGGCGGTGCGGCCATCCCACCGCACCGAGGGGTGCAGTGAGGACGCCTGCTGCTCATTTCCCGCCGGGCCAGTGGCGGCGTTGGCGGCGGGTGACGGGGAACGACGGGGAGCCAGGCGCTCTGCTCGGGCTCGACGTGCGTCCGCTATGGATGCGGTGGAGCGATGGAGCGCGAACCGGCGGAAGGAAAGCTTCGGCGCACCCCTACCTGGCGTGCCAAATGTCGGATTTCGGATTCCGGCAAAACCCTTGAGGTTCGAACACTGGGGTGCGCACGAAGATCTCTCCTCCCCCTAGCTCACACCCTCACCGCGATCCCAAAGCTCAGCGCGTCAAACTCACAAAACAAGAGACACAAGGTTTATACTGGTTCGGGCCATCGATGTGGTGTAATACCCTACTCTAGTGTGGTGTGGTGGATTGCCTCTTGGGCCGAGGATGAACAATTACAAGGGAAGAACAACCTCCTGAGGAGAGGTGCTCTTGTGCTTGGTAAGTTTGTGTGGATGAGGGTGATCTGAACGATCCGTGATCAGTTTTCCGTCCCTTGCTATGATGGTGGCTAGCCCTATTTATAGAGGCCCTGGTCCTCTTCCCAAATATTGAGCGGGAAGGGATCCCACAACGGCCAAGTTTGAAGGGAGACAACTAGTACAAGTTATCCTGACTAAAGGTGGTCTTCGCCTGCCAAAGGCTGTGGTGGTGACACCGTCTTGGGCTCCACGGTGACCTCCGTCCTGCTGGTCTTGGTCTGTTGCACTGATATGGAAACCTTTGCCTGATGCCTCGGGACTCCTCGCCTGCGCTTGCCTCTTTAGCACCAAAGAGGAAACGAGGACACTGCGCACGCTGGCGCCCGCCTAGCCCTGGTCGTCATGGCTTGCGTCACAGGAACCTCGCGAGGTGCCCCTTGCCTTGATCCCTCCGCCCCTCGCGAGCCAGCCTGGTGAGGCAGCCCCCGAGGAGGTCTTGCGTCGTCCGCCTCGCGAGGCTTGGCCCCTCGCGAGGGTCTTGAGTGTTTGCTGGTGAAGATGGGCCTTACGGGGCCGCTGGTGGAGCCACGCCGTGGGCCGTAGGCAGGCAAGTCCAGGGACCCCCATTCCCAGGACGTCGACAATAAAGTTTTGAAGAAATTCAAAATGAATCAGTGAAAGAAAGGGTTCTCGCCTATGTTACAAGGTGTGAAGTTGAGTCAGACTCAATGCCCGACCACTGCAGAAGATAGAGAGAAAATGAAAGCCATTCCCTATGCCTCAGCCATAGGTTCTATCATGTATGAAATGCCGTGTACCAGACCTGACGTGTGCCTTGCTATTAGCTTGGCAGGGAGGTACCAAAGTAATCCAGGAGTGGATCACTGGACAACGGTCAAGAACATCCTGAAAAAGCTGAAAAGGACTAAGGATATGTTTCTCATTTATGGAGGTGACAAAGAGCTCGTCGTAAATGGTTACGTCGATGCAAGCTTTGACACTGATTCGGATGACTGTAAGTCACAAACCGGATACGTATTTATATTGAATGGTGGAGCTGTCAGTTGGTGCATTTCCAAGCAAAGCATCATGGCAGGATCTACGTGTGAAGCGGAGTACATAGCTGCTTCGGAAACAGCAAATGAAGGAGTCTGGATGAAGGAGTTCATATCCTATATAGGTGTAATACCTAGTGCATCGGGTCCAATGAAAATCTTTTGTGACAATACTGGAGCAATAGCCTTGGCGAAGGAATCCAGATTTCACAAGATAACCAAGCACATCAAGAGACGCTTCAATTCCATCCGCGGTCTAGTCAAGGAGGGAGACATAGAAGTTTGCACAACACATACGGATCTGAATGTTGCAGACCCGTTGACTAAGCCTCTTCCCCGAGCAAAACATGATCAACACCAAGACTCCATGGGTGTTAGAATCATTACTATGTAATCTAGATTATTGACTCTGGTGCAAGTGGGAGAGTGAAGGAAATATGCCCTAGAGGCAATAATAAAGTTGTTATTTATATTTCCTTATATCGTCATAAATGTTTATTATTCATGCAAGAATTGTATTAACCGGAAACTTGGTACATGTGTGAATACATAGACAAACATAGTGTCCCTAGTATGCATCTACTTGACTAGCTCGTTAATCAAAGATGGTTAAGTTTCCTAACCATAGACATGTGTTGTCATTTGATGAACGGGATCACATCATTAGAGAATGATGTGATGGACAAAGACCCATCCGTTAGCTTAGCATAATGATCATTTAGTTTTATTGCTATTGCTTTCTTCATGACTTATACATGTTCCTCTCACTATGAGATTATGCAACTCCCGAATACCGGAGGAACACCGTGTGTGCTATCAAACGTCACAATGTAACTGGGTGATTATAAATATGCTCTATAGGTGTCTCCGAAGGTGTTTGTTGGGTTGGCATAGATCAAAAATAGGATTTCTCACTCTGTGTATCGGAGAGGTATCTCTAGGCCATCTCGGTAATTCACATCACTATAAGCTGTGCAAGCAATGTGACTAATGAGTTAGTTGCGGGATGATGCATTACGGAACAAGTAAAGAGACTTGCCGGTAATGAGATTGATCTAGGTATGATGATACCGACGATCGAATCTCGGGCAAGTAACATACCGATGACAAAGGGAATAACGTATGTTGTTATTGTGGTTTGACCAATAAAGATCTTCGTAGAATACGTAGGAACCAATATGAGCATCCAGGTTCCGCTATTGGTTATTGACCGGAGATGTGTCTCGGTCATGTCTACATAGTTATCGAACCCGTAGGGTCCGCACGCTTAACGTTCGATGACGATTTGTATTATGAGTTATGTGATTTGATGACCGAAGTTTGTTCGGAGTCCCGGATGAGATCACGGACATGACGAGGAGTCTCGAAATGGTCAAGACATAAAGAATGATATACTGGACGATGTTATTCAGACACCAGATGAGTTCCGGGAGGTACCGGGTGATTATCGGAGTGCCGGAAGGGTTACCGGAACCCCCCGGGGAACTGATGGGCCTTAGTGGAGAGAGAGGAGGGCCGCAAGGGGCTGGCCGCGTCCCCCCCCTTGGCAGTCCGAATTGGACGAGGGGAAGGGGCGGCGCCCCCTGTCGTGGTACTAAGACTGCCTGTAGAATAGGGGGGGGGGGTAGTATGGAGAGGCAAGATCCTAGCTATGGCGAAGTTGTACACACGAGTTTTACGAGTTCGGACCCTTCTCAGAAGAAGTAACAGCCCTACGTCTCAGAGCCCGGAGGCGGTCGACTGGATTATGCGTATGTGTGTTTACAGGGGTGCGAACCCTTGTGCATGTGGAGGGGGGTGGCTTATATAGAGTGCGCCAGGACCCCAGCCAGCCCACGTTACAAAGGGTTTAAGGTACATCAAGAGGGGGGCGTTACTGGTAACGCTAGTAATAAAGAGTCATAATGATCATTGAAGCTATGGAGTAATGTCCGACCGTTGCAGTGCGGAGTGGCTTTAGATCTTCTGGCGGTCGAGTGACTGTCTCCACAGTCGAGTGACTTCGAGTCTTTCGAGTGGAATGCTTCGTGGTCGAGTGGATGGTGACTCCTCTCCAAATGCTTCTGGTTTTAGGGTGATGACCTTGGGAAGGGTATCTAGGTCAGGCCTATGACCCTACCCTAGGTACATAGCTTCATCATTAGCCCCCGAATGGATCAGGGTTTGAGTGGAGAAGGAGTTGGAAATACTTCCGATTCACTTTTCGCGCCTCGGATGTGTCTTGTTTGGATCGACGGACCAGCATGATGACACCAACTGGTTTTTCAGTCGCCTTGGTCCATTCCTGGTTTTGTTGAGTGAACTTTTGCTGAAAAGAGCTTCGAGTGTTAATATGGAGAAGATCTTCCGTCTGACAGGTTGTTCTGCTCTCCGCGGATCTTGCGGGATTTGAATTTTGGGAAGCACGCGGGGCGGAGGAGGCCGCAGTAATCGGGCTGGATAAGGCAGGGTCACCTCAATTTCCGCGCTTTCGCCACGTATCGCGCGCGCGACTGTTGCGGGATTTCATAAGATCGTTCAGGCCTACAGGTCAGTCACTCGGAAGCAACCTCATATAAGGCGCCGGACCGGGGTTTTTTGAACAGTGCGCTCCCATTCTTCTTCCTTCCTCTCAGTTTTCCCCACTGCGTCCGCTCCTGCTCTAGCGCCGCCGTTTTGTTCGAGCTCTATCCGTCGTGATGGGGAAAGAGAAGACGGAGGCCCTGGAACGCGCGAAGAAGACGACGACGAAGGCGAAGGGGAAGAAGACCAGCCGGGGCGGATCCTCGTCGAGGTCCGGTCTGCCGCGCGGCTGGATCCAGGGTGACTGGATCCGATCGACCATCCGCCAGGACGACATCGACGATTTGGCGGAGGAGGGACTGATTCCCCACGGATCTGCGTGGCTCCCGGGGAATGAGATTGAGCCTCGACCGCAGGAGGGTGAGTGCGTTCTCCTCGCCACTCACATCGACCGCGGGTTTTCTTTGCCTCCGCACCCCTTTTTCCGAGATTTCTTGAACTTCTTTGGGGCACAACTTCATCACTTTTCCCCCAACACCATCGTGTACCTTGCTGCTTTCGTGTCTCTGTGCAAAAATTTCTTGGGTTGTCGACCACACTGGGGCCTCTTCAAGCACATTTTCACGTGTCGCTCCCAGTCGGTCAAAAAGGCCAATCCGAGTGATGAGAAGACAAAAGTATTCAGATGTGTGGGGGTCTTGGAATTCAAATGAGGGGTAAGAGCTCTTTCCCAGCCATAATTCTTCCCGAGTCAGTCCGAGGGTGGCAGTCGACCTGGTTTTACTGCAAAGACCAGCCGACTCCAGGACAGTCGACTGGACATCCCCCCTTTTCCATGGCTCGCGTGGAGAAGCCCTCCGCCTTGAAAGTGACCCCGGGGGAGAAAGCGGAGGTGAAGGTGTTGGTCGAGCGAGTGGTCTACCTCATCCGTGAGGGCGTGACCGGCATGGATCTGCTAGAAGTCTTCCTCAGACGACATATTCAGCCACTTCAGGCCCGTGACCATCTGATGTGGATGTATTCGGGCATTGAAGATTCCACTCGGATACATCCAGAAGAAGTCGACGAGGACACGATGGAGAAGTGGTTGAGGGGTATCACTAGCAACAAAGATAACCCCAGGGGGGCCAGGAGAATCCCTCCACTCGACCAATCCTATGAACCAGACAAGGTCCAACTCTGAATTCTCGAGTGTTATCTTGATCTATCATGCAATTGTTTATGGTCCACTGACTGATGTTGTCTTGCTTGTTTTCTTCCAGGCCCTTACTGAGATGTATTCGAGGCCCAACGGAGAGCAGGAGCAGGACCCGGAAGGGGAGGCAAGCGGAGGTGAAAGCGGCGAGTGGCATTCTGACGGCGAAGGGGACGAGGAGAGCGACGACCCGAGTGATGAAGAAGAGGTCGACTCACCTCCCCGCAGGGAAAGGCGGTCCAAGCTCACCCACAATCCGGCAAGCGCCCGCGACAAGGCGACCGTTCAAACCGGGCAGTCGTCAAAGCGTCCTCGGACATTGTCTCCGGCACCAACTGAAAAGGCCCCGAAGCAGTCCAAGGTTGTAGTGCAGAAGACCCGGAAAGCGCTGCCCAGAATCAAAATTGACATCCCTGTTGCCTCTGCATGAGTGTCCTGTCTTCATTTTACCCGAAGTTTTGTGCTGTCCATTTTTCCTTGATTTGATCGAATGAATCTTGAAACTAGCAGTGCCGCTACCTCTGGGACCTCTGCTTATAAAAACGAGGATGAGGACATGGAAGATGCGGTCACCTCCAACCCATGTATAATCTTTGTGATCTTGTCTTAGCTTTGCCGATTGAACTGCGATATAATCAATTGGGGATGAAATTTCGACGACTGATCTTTTTACAGCTCCTCTCAACGTCATTGACCTCCCCGACGACGACGAGGACGAGCCACAGAGGCCCTTGGGGAGAAGAAACAGGAAAACGTCCGCTGGCAAGACGCCTCAGTCAACGCCGGTGGCGGAACCGGTAATTCAGGACGCCGACGATGCCAATCGGACTTCTGTCTCCTGCGCTATACCGCTGTCGAGTGCTCAGCCTTCAGCGTCAGCCGCACAGGCTCCCGCCGATCCACCATCACTTTTTGCTGCACATTACGTCCCAGAGGACCAGGTGGGTGCTGCAAAAGAGGCTATACGCCAGGCGGGTATTATGATGGAGAAAATGAAGATGGTGCGGGAAGCCAGCCAAGCTACTTATGATGTCAGCTTCGCCCTCGAGAGCAACGTCCAGGTTAGTAGGCTGTCGACTGACTCTTTTGGCTTGTTCTGTTAGGATATGGTACCTGAAAACTTTCTTTCCAAGAATCTTTTCATCTATCTGCGCTTCGCATCTGTACACCCACTGGGTGTTTAGATTTGCCACTGAGCAAACTCTCACTTTGAGCTAACTATGTTGTTGTCGATTGAAACTTTGAACCAGTGGGGGCATGCTGAGTGCACCCACTGGGTGTAGTCCCCGAGACCATGGTTGACTGCGGGCAGTCGACTGTGGTCTGAGAATCGGATTTTTCCACTTGGCCTGGATATTCCACGTCGAGTGGAAACTGAATCAGTGGGGGCATGCTAAGTGCACCAACTGGGTGTAGTCCCCGAGACCGTGGTCGACTGCGGGCAGTCGACTATGGTCTTAGTTTTTCTTTTCTCTCTTTTTTTGCCTGGATATTCCACGTCGAGTGGAAACTGAATCAGTGGGGGCACGCTAAGTGCACCCACTGGGTGTAGTCCCCGAGACCGTGGTTGACTGCGGGCAGTCGACTACGGTCTGAAAACAACTTGAATTTGTCGAACTATTGTTCTGAAGTAACTGATCTTTCCATCTGTCGATTGACTGTCCCTTGATTACAGAAATCCTGTGAACTCGGAGTTCGTTTTGCTGAATTGGAGAAAAAACAGATTCAGCTCAATCTCGATCTGGAACTGGCCAAGACAAATCTGCAGAAGGCCAAGGATGAAGCTGCTGGTAAGAGAAAACTCGCCGACTGACTCGTCTTTGTGCCAGATCTTATTTTACTTTTTCTGAACCGAACGTTGTTTCTTTTCAGAGAAAATGAATCAAGCTCTGGCGAAGAAGGACCAAGATCTTGCGGCCGCACAGAAAGCAGCTGACGAGAAAACTGCACTCGCCGAACAGAAACTAGCTTCAGTCGGCAAATTGGAGGAAGAAAACACCAGGCTGAAAACTGCTCTTGATGAAGCCAATAAGGAAGCGACCCGCCTGAAGAAGGACAAGAACAATCTGAACGAGAAGATGGAAGGTATTGCTCGCAGGAGGGACGACTTGGAGAATTATCTGGCAGGTCTTGCCAAGAAGCTGTTCGTCATGCTTGAAGGTATTCTCTTTGACCCGACTGACTCGTTTCTGTCGACTCGACATACAATCACTGACCCATCTTTGAATTGTACGTGCAGAATTTTGCCAGAACTTCGAAGAAGAAACTGGGCGAGTTGAGACAAGCTTGGACCCCATCCATTCTCCAGTTAAAGACGAGGCTGCCATGAATGTACTCCGATTGGAATCTCGTGTTGTGGGTGTTGTTGATTACCTTGCTCGACTGAAGGTCGCAATGTCGCGGATCGACACAGCACTCTGGCCAGGGGCAACACTCCAGAATGATCTCGAGTCTCTGATGACTCGACTTAATGAGATTCCCGGTCGAGTGCAAGAATGGAAGAAGTCTTCTGCCCGGTGCGGCGCTGATGTGGCCCTGTCTTTGGTTCGTGTTCACTGTAAGGAAGCGCGAGAAGAGAAGCTGGCAGCGATCAAGGTTGCCAACACCAAGAGGCATGACTTCCAATCCTTCATGGAGACCTTCATTGCTGCTGCCACTCGGATCGCCGATGGAATTGACCTGGACGAATTCGTCGAGCCTGCCAGCCCTCCTCCTGCGAAGTGAACAAACTCTTATGCTCCACCTTAATTTTGCCTCGGGATGCCGAGTGATTTTGTAACCGTTAAACTCCTTCGGGCTTGATTCCCGAGTACTTTAATCCGCGGTCGGAACTTTAGGATTTATCTGGATTTGGTTTATCTCCGAATATGTTTGTGCTTGCCTTCGAGTGGAACTTATTCTTCATTCGGAACATTTTTGTACTTGAGATGCAGCTCCGGGGAGGAGGTTCCAGTCGACCTGCACCTCGTCGTTATTGCGGATCGGGATGGAGCGCACGTTGTACTTGTGGCGCCGCTCCGCAGGAGAAGGTTGCAGTCGACCTGCACCTCATCGTCCTTGCGGATCGGGATGGAGCGCACGTTGTACTTGTGGCGCAGCTCCGCAGGAGAAGGTTGCAGTCGACCTGCACCTCGTCGTCCTTGCGGATCAGGATGGAGCACACGTTGTACTTGTGGCGCAGCTCCGCAGGAGAAGGTTGCAGTCGACCTGCACCTCGTCGTCCTTGCGGATCGGGATGGAGCGCATGTTGTACTTGTGGCGCAGCTTCGCAGGAGAAGGTTGCAGTCGACCTGCACCTCGTCATCCTTGCGGATCGGGATGGAGCGCACATTGTACTTGTGGCGCAGCTCCGCAGGAGAAGGTTCCAGTCGACCCGCACCTCGTCGTCCTTGCGGATATGGGCGTGACTGCAGCTAAGGCCCCGAGTGGGAGGGTTGTAGGATTTTTTAAACTTAGGCGAGTACTGGACTGCAGCTAAGCCCCCGAGTATTAGGGTTGCTCTCCACTCGGTAGGAGTTTTCAAACTTAGGCGAGTACTGGACTGCAGCTAAGCCCCCGAGTGGGAGGGTTGCTCCCCACTCGGTAGGATTTTTCAAACTTAGGCGAGTACTTGGACTGCAGCAAAGCCCCCGAGTGGGAGGGTTGCTCTCCACTCGGTAGGATTTTTCAAACTTAGGCGAGTACTTGGACTGCAGCTAAGCCCCCGAGTGGGAGGGTTGCTCTCCACTCGGTAGGATTTTTTAAACTTAAGCGAGTACAGGACTGCAGCTAAGCCTCCGAGTGGGAGGGCTGCTCACCACTCGGTAGGATTTTTTCAAACTTAGGCGAGTACTGGACTGCAGCTAAGCCCCCGAGTGGGAGGGTTGCTCCTCCACTCGGTAGGATTTTTCAAACTTAGGCGAGTACTTGGACTGCAGCTAAGCCCCCGAGTGGGAGGGTTGCTCTCCACTCGGTAGGATTTTTCAAACTTAGGCGAGTACTGGACTGCAGCTAAGCCCCCGAGTGGGAGGGTTGCTCTCCACTCGGTAGGATTTTTCAAACTTAGGCGAGTACTGGACTGCAGCTAAGCCCCCGAGTGGGAGGGCTGGCTCACCACTCGGTAGGATTTTTCAAACTTAGGCGAGTACTGGACTGCAGCTAAGCCCCCGAGTGGGAGGCTGGCTCACCACTCGGTAGGATTTTTCAAACTTAGGCGATTACTGGACTGCAGCTAAGCCCCCGAGTGGGAGGGTTGCTCCCCACTCGGTAGGATTTTTCAAACTTAGGCGAGTACTTGGACTGCAGCTAAGCCCCTGAGTGGGAGACTGGCTCACCACTCGGTAGGAATTTTCAAACTTAGGATAGTACTGGATTGCAGCTAAGCCTCTGAGTGGGGGGCTGGCTCACCACTCGGTAGGATTTTTCAAACTTAGGCGAGTACTGGACTGCAGCTAAGCCCCCGAGTGGGAGGGTTGCTCCCCACTCAGTAGGATTTTTCAAACTTAGGCGAGTACTTGGACTGCTAAGCCCCCGAGTGGGAGGCTGGCTCATCACTCGGTAGGATTTTTTTAAACTTAGGCGAAACGGATTCGCGGCTAAGCCCCCGAGTGAGAGGCTTTCTCACCACTCGGTAGGATTTTATTTTTAAAACTTAGGAGGAACGGATTCGCGGCAATGTCACCCATTGGGGGATTTCAGACACAAGTATAAGCAGCGACAATCATTCTTAGAAGACTGTAAAACTCTTGTCTCTAATAAACAAACTACAAAGGTACTTCTTATTACAACTCAATAGAATGAGCTCTTAAGTATAAAAGGGGCGGAGCAGCTCCGCATTCCAAGCCCGTGGCTCGTCTTTCCGATGTTCGACATTGTAAAGATGATACGCTCCATTGTGAAGCACCCTGGTGACGATGAAGGGACCTTCCCAGGCAGGGGCGAGCTTGTGTGGTTTCTGCTGATCCACTCGAAGAACCAAGTCTCCTTCTTGAAACGCTCGACCTCTCACGTTTCTGGCGTGGAATCGGCGCAAGTCTTGCTGATAAATGGTCGACCGGATTAAAGCCATCTCTCTTTCCTCTTCTAGGAGATCAACTGCGTCTTGCTGGGCCTGTTCCGCTTCATCTTCAGAGAAAAGCTCGACTCGGGGTGCGTTGTGAAGGAAGTCACTCGGTAGAACAGCTTCAGCTCCATAGACCAAGAAGAATGGAGTTTGGCCAGTCGACCGATTGGGAGTTGTCCTCAATCCCGAGAGAACTGAAGGAAGTTCATCGACCCAGGCGCCTGCTGCATGCTTGAGATCACGCATCAATCGGGGTTTCAGTCCTTCTGCTTGTCCATTCGACTGGGGGTGGCGACTGAAGCATAGTCGACTCGAGTGCCTTGGGAAGCACAAAAAGCTCTGAACTCATCAGAATCGAAGTTCGATCCGTTGTCAGTGATGATGCTGTGCGGAACCCCATATCTGAATGTCAACTCTCTGATGAAGCTGAAGGCAGTACTGGCTTCAAGATTCTTGATAGGCTTGGCTTCAATCCATTTGGTAAACTTGTCGACTGCTACAAGCACATGAGTGAAGCCGCTCCTACCAGTCCTCAGGGGCCCAACCATGTCTAACCCCCAAACAGCAAAAGGCCAAATGAGTGGAATGGTCTTCAGGGCCGATGCAGGCTTGTGGGACATGTTGGAGTAAAACTGGCAGCCTTCACATTTGTCGACTATATCTTTCGCCATTTCATTTGCTCGTGGCCAATAAAATCCAGCTCGGTATGCTTTGGCCACTATGGTCCAAGAGGACGCATGGTGGCCACAGGTCCCCGAGTGGATGTCCTTGAGGATCACTCGACCTTCTTCTGGTGTTATGCATTTCTGGCTGACTTCAATCACACTTTGTCTGAACAGCTGTCCTCTTATCACAGTAAAGGCTTTGGATCGACGAACGATCTGTCGGGCCTCCTCTTCATCCTCTGGGAGTTCCTTCCTAAGGATATACACAATGTATTGCACCGTCCAGTCGGGAGTTATGACCAAAACCTCCATGATCAAGTCGACCACGGCTGGGACCTCGACTTCAGTCGGATCTGTGGCACTTTTAGGCTGCGGGGGCTCTTCAGTGAAGGATCTTCTTGAACTGAAGGTGTATGAATGTGTTCCAAAAACACATTGCTGGGAATGGCTTCTCTCTTGGCACCTATTTTTGCCAAATCATCGACTGCTTGATTTTTCAGTCGGGGTATATGATGGAGCTCTAACCCCTCAAACTTCTTTTCCAACTTCCTCACTGCATTACAGTAACCAGTCATAGCTGGGCTTCTGACGTCCCACTCCTTCATCACTTGATTGACTACCAAATCTGAGTCACCGTAGACCATGAGGCGACGGACGCCGAGTGAAATGGCCATACGTAACCCATATAAGAGTGCTTCATATTCAGCTTCGTTATTGGAGGAATCAAAGTGAATTTGGAGAACATATCTAAGCTTGTCTCCTCGGGGGGATACCAGTACCACCCCAGCACCGGAACCATTCAGCATCTTGGAGCCATCAAAGAACATGGTCCAGTGCTCCGAGTGGACTTGAGTCGGCAGCTGCTGTTCGATCCACTCGGCAAGGAAATCTGCTATTGCTTGGGACTTGATAGCTTTCTTTGCCTCAAACTTGATATCCAAGGGAAGGAGTTCAATCGCCCACTTTGCCACTCGACCAGTTGCATCTCTGTTGTTCAAAATCTCTGATAATGGAGCGTCGCTGACAACTGTAATGGAGTGGTCAGAGAAATAGTGTGCAACCTTCTTCGTGGTCATATAAATCCCATAGACAAGCTTCTGATAATGTGGATATCTTTGCTTGGATGGAGTCAGAACTTCAGAAACATAATATACGGGGCGCTGAACTTTATAAGCTTTTCTTTCTTCTTCCCGCTCGACCGTAAGTACTGTACTGACAACTTGTCCAGTGGCTGCAATGTAAAGCAGTAAAGGCTCTTTGCGGATTGGGGCAGCAAGCACCGGCTGGGTGGAAAGCAGGGCTTTGAGCTCTTCAAACGCTGCATCAGCTTCAGGAGTCCACTCGAACTTATCAGACTTCTTCATCAGTCGGTAAAGAGGCAATGCCTTTTCACCGAGGCGAGAAATGAATCGACTTAAGGCGGCCAAACAACCAGTAAGCTTCTGGACATCGTGCACACGCACAGGGCGTTTCATCCGGAGTATAGCACCAACTTTCTCTGGGTTAGCGTCGATCCCTCGTTCGGAAACGAGGAAACTGAGTAATTTTCCGCCGGGAACTCCGAATGTGCACTTTGATGGATTAAGCTTGATATCATACCTTCTAAGGTTGGCAAAAGTTTCAGCAAGGTCAGCCAGCAGGTCAGAACCTTTACGTGACTTGACCACAATGTCATCCATGTATGCCTCCACATTCCGACTGATTTGAGTGAGCAAGCACTTCTGAATCATCCTCATGAATGTGGCTCCAGCGTTCTTCAGGCCGAATGGCATGGTGACATAACAGAAGCACCCGAATGGAGTGATGAAAGCCGTTTTTATCTCATCGGGTCCATACAGTCGGATCTGATGATACCCGGAATAGGCGTCCAAAAAGGACAAGCGCTCACACCCCGCAGTTGAGTCGACTATTTGGTCGATGCGGGGGAGAGGAAAGTGATCTTTCGGGCAGGCCCGATTGATATGCTTGAAGTCAATGCACATGCGAAGTGAGTCGTCCTTCTTAGGGACCATGACAACATTGGCGAGCCACTCGGAGTGGTAAATCTCTCGGATAAACTCAGCTGCCAAGAGCCGAGCTACTTCTTCACCAATTGCTTTTCTCTTCTGTACGGCGGACCATCGAAGATGTTCCTTGACTAGTTTCGCTTTTGGGTCGACTCGCAAACGGTGCTCAGCCAGCCCCCTGGGAACACCCGGCATGTCAGAAGGTTTCCATGCAAAGATGTCCCAGTTCTCACGGAGGAACTGGATGAGCGCTTCTTCCTATTTGGAGTCAAGTGTTGTAGAAATGTGAGTCGGAGCAGCATTGGAATCGGTCGGGTGAATATGAATCGGCTTCGTTTCACCAGACGACTGAAATGCAGAGTCTGTGGCAGGCTTCTTGGCTCGTAGCAAATCACTCGGATCTGCATTTTTCTGATACTCTTGCAATTCTACTACTGCCATTTGGGCATCGGCGATCTTTGAGCCCTTCTGGAAGCACTCTTCCGCCTTCTGCCGATTGCCAGTGATAGTGATCACCCCTCTGGGACCAGGCATCTTCAGTTTGAGGTACACGTAACATGGTCGAGCCATAAAACGTGCATAAGCAGGCCTACCCAGAATAGCGTGGTAAGCACTCTGGAAATCCACGACTTCAAACGTCAACTTTTCTTTGCGGTAATTTTTGGAATCACCGAAAACCACGTCGAGGGCGATCTGGCCGAGTGATTCAGCCTTTTTGCCAGGTATAACGCCATGGAAACTCATATTGCTTTCACTGAGTTTGGACATCGGAATGCCCATTCCCTTCAAGGTCTCCGCATACAGGATATTTAGGCCACTACCACCATCCATCAGCACTTTAGTCAGTCGAGTGCCTTCAACAACTGGGTCGACCACCAGCGCTTGCCTCCCAGGGGTGGCTATACGTGCTGGGTGGTCAGACTGGTCGAATGTGATGGCAGTCTGGGACCACTTCAGATAACTGGGTGTCGCCGGAGCAACCATATTCACCTCTCTGTTTATAACTTTCAATCGACTTTTGCTTTCAACATCAGCAAAAATCATCAAAGTGGAATTGACGTTGGGAAAACCATCATCATCTTCCTCTTTATCCTCACCCTTGTCCGACTCCTTTTCCTTTTCCTTGGGCTGTTTCTCTCGGAACTGTTGAATCAGGAGCCGACATTGCCGAGTGGTGTGTTTGGGGTAAATCAGGTTACCCTCCTCATCTTTGTTGGTATGAATGTGACAGGGCAAATCCAACACATCATTTCCATCTTGATCTTTGACTTTCTTGGGATTTCACGGCCCCTTGGGCTTCCCCTTGAACTTTCCTTGAGTCACGGCTAAGGCTTCACCAGGAGTAGCTGGCTCGACTTTGTGCTTTTGCTTCCGACTGGAGTTCCCTCCTCCGGTTTCGCGGGCGACTGTTTTGTGCTTGCCACTCCGGAGCCGATCCTCCTCTTCACCATTAGCATACTTGGTGGCAATTTCCATCATTCGACTCAGAGACATATCCCCAGTCCGACCGAACTTCAGATTCAATTCTCGATACTTGACACCTTCCTTGAAGGCACAAACTGCTTGGTGATCTGACACATTCTCCAGCGTGTGGTGCAACGTGATCCATCTCTGGATATATTATCTCAAGGTTTCATTCGGTTTCTGCACACAGGACTGCAACTCTGTTAACCCTGCTGGTCGTTTGCATGTACCTTCGAAGGTCCTAACAAACACTCGGGCGAGTTCCTCCCAACTATATATGCTGCCCGGTGCTAACTGATTCAACCACGCTCTGGCCGAGCCTTCCAACATCAAAGGAAGGTGCTTCATGGCCACTTCATCGTTGCCGCCACCAATCTGAACAGCCACTCGGTAATCCTCAAGCCAAGTGTCAGGCTTGGATTCACCAGTGAACTTGCTGACTCCAGTCGCCAACCTGAAGTTGGGAGGAATCACTGCAGCCCTGATGGCTCTGCTGAAACACTCGGGACCTGAAACATGCACTCTGCTGCCAGTCGGGTAATCTCTGTCATGGCCTTCTCTGTGCGCTCTGTTCCTGTCAACCAGACCTTGAACGAGAATAGATCTCGCATCGAAGCCTGGCTCCCGGGGGTCGACTGGAATCCTTCGCCCACCACTGTGAGGGCGTCTGTCATCATGCTGCCGAGGCACGTATGACCCACTCCTTGGGGGAGGCGTGGGCACTCGACGACGATCATCGTGGTCGAGTCGGTGATCATACTGCTCACAGTTTCTGTACTGATCTCGTCGGTCTCCACGTCCTTCACGCCTCGGGGGCGATCTTGGGCTGTGAGCCGACTGGACTATGTCTGCTACCACGGATCTCCTATGGATCCTATTCCGCGACTGAGATACTGCTGTGTTTTGTTCCCCTGCTGCCCGGAGTAAAGCCCTAATCTGCATCAAACCTCTGCCAGCTTCTGACTGGGAGGGCTGAATCGACTCTGCTATTCGGGCTGCAGCTGTGAGATTCTGAATCGGAGTTCGGTATACCTGAGTTGGAGGCGGAAAAAGTTGTCGTCGACTGGACTCAGGAATCCGCTGCCGAGCACGCTCGTCGAGTGCGTGCTGGAGATTCTCCAGTCGAGTGCGCTCAGCCAAGTTGGCAAGGCGCGCCTCCTCCAAGGCCCGGGCCTTGGGGGTTTCTCCAACGATAGGAGTGTGAAGCGCATCCATGTTACGGCAACGAAGCTCCTCCCTCTCCTGCGAAGAGAGGGGCTCGGGGCGGTATTCCTCGTGGGCGTGCGACGGATCACCTCCGCCATCGCCACCGTCGTCGCGGGGGAAGCCAGGAGGACTGCGCGGTCCGTTGACCATCAAGACTTCCGCCGTGGGGTCGCTGCTGTCGCACTCGGATGCAGTCTCGACGGAGCCAGTCGAACAGGCCGTAAAGAGTTTCATCGGGCTCGATTGCCGCGACCGCTGGAGCCGCGACCGACCAGAACGCTTGCGCCGGCGAGCGGCAGGGAGCGAGGACGCCACATGAGCCGGCCGATACGGAGTCGACGGCTGCCGCAGAAGGACGCCACGGACGCACGCGCGAAAGTGCATTGCCCCACGGACGGGGAGCGCCTCGACGTCGAGTGGAGCCTCTTGGAGCCAAGCGGAGTCGTCGGCGACGAACACGAGCGCGCCGAGACGGATCTCGCGGCCCTCGGCGAACCCTCCGCCAGAAACCATGATGATGGGGATCAAAAAAATTGCAACTTCTCCAATAAGTCGCTAAGACACCTACCCCACGGTGGGTGCCAACTGTCGTGGTACTAAGACTGACAGTAGAATAGGGGGGTAGTATGGAGAGGCAAGATCCTAGCTATGGCGAAGTTGTACACACGAGTTTTACGAGTTCGGGCCCTTCTCAGAAGAAGTAATAGCCCTATGTCTCAAAGCCCGGAGGCGGTCGACTGGATTATGCGTATGTGTGTTTACAGGGGTGCGAACCCTTGTGCATGTGGAGGGGGGTGGCTTATATAGAGTGCGCCAGGACCCCAGCCAGCCCATGTTACAAAGGGTTTAAGGTACATCAAGAGGGGGGCGTTACTGGTAACACTAGTAATAAAGAGTCATAATGATCATTAAAGCTATGGAGTAATGTCCGACCATTGCAGTGCGGAGTGGCTTTAGATCTTCTGGCGGTCGAGTGACTGTCTCCATAGTCGAGTGACTTCGAGTCTTTCGAGTGGAATGCTTCGTGGTCGAGTGGATGGTGACTCCTCTTCAAATGCTTCTGGTTTTAGGGTGATGACCTTGGGAAGGGTTTCTAGGTTAGGCCTATGACCTTACCCTAGGTACATAGCTTCATCACCCCCTTTCCTTCCCCTCTCCCTCTCCCTTCCTTCTTCCCCCTTCCACCAAGTGGAATCCTACTGGGACTTGGAGTCCTAGTAGGACTCCTCTCTCTGGCGTGCCCTACATGGGCCAGCCGGCCTCCCCCTCCTCCTGTATATACGGAGGCATAGGGGCACCCTAGAACATAGAATATCAATTCTCTTGGCCATGTGTGGTGCCCCCTCCACAGTTTACCACCTCGGTCATATCGTCGTAGTGCTTAGGCGAAGCCCTGCACCGGTAACTTCATCATCACCGTTGCCACGCCGTCGTGCTGACGGAACTCTCCCTCGTCCTCAATTGGATCAAGAGCTCACGGGACGTCATCGTGCTGAACGTGTGTTGAACACGGAGGTGCCATATGTTCGTTACTTGGATCGGTTGAATCGTGAAGACGTTCGACTACATCAACTGCGTTACTAAACCCTTCCGCTTTCGGTCTACGAGGGTATGTGGACACACTCTCCCGTCTCGTTGCTATGCATCTCCTAGATAGATCTTGCGTGATTGTAGGATTTTTTTGAAATACTGCGTTCCCCAACACTAAACACCACACCAAATGAACCAAACGTTAACTGAGCACCACATTGCACAATATAACATACTCCTAATAGAAGATCAGATAGTTAACCAAACCAAGCATGCTTAACAACTTGAAAATATAGCAATTGTATTTGTTTCTCATGTATTTAGTACAACCAAATTCGATTTATTTCTCACATGGTATATAATAACAGAATGCACCCACAACAATTGAACATCGCATTGCAGAATTGAACCAACCAGTTAACTAAACACCACAACAAATGAACTAAACATTAACTGAGCACCACATATCACAATATAACATACTCCTAATAGAAGATCAGACAGTTAACCAAACCAAGCATGCTTGACAACTTGGAAAATTGCACCCTGAAGAATTGAACATCACATTTGCAGAATTGAACCAAACAGTTAACTGAACACCACATTGCACGACATATAGAACATATACTCTAGAGCAGAAGATTGCATGGTAAAAGTAGATAGCACAATCCACTAGAATTTGTTAAGGAAAGGCAGTAGCTAGCAAACTGAACATGGGTCCTTATAGTGAGCTAATAAGACACGCTACTCCTCATTGCCGGAAATATCGATGACGATTGGCTCCTTGGACATGGAAGAGGGCGAGGCCTCCGCATCGTGGGTGCCCTCGTCGTAGTGGTGAGTTGTCTGAGCCGCTCCAGGCACCAACCTGCTGGCTCTCGAGATGAGGTAAACACGTGCACGCTGAGAAAACACCTCGTAGTCTTTGTCGAAGGCACTGACGGCGGCCTCGAGAAAACGCCACGAACTATCGTTTAAAGCAGCCAACCGCGCTGCGGCGCCAGTGCGCGAGGCGTCGACGGTGGCCTCGACAGCGAGGTGCTCCTCCAAGATCTGGGGGTCGGCACAAATGTCAACCATCGCGACCTCATCCGCACGTGCGGCCGTGATTTGCTTCTCCGCTGCCAAATGCTCCTTGAGATCCTGGCTATACTGTGTGCACCATGGCTTAGGGAGGCGCTTATTTATTGGAGGGTCGGTGATTTGGGTGGAAGGTATCGCGCTCGCGCCGGCGGTCGGGGCATGTGGGATGTGGAAGGAGGAGGAGGATGGGGGTCGGGTGTGGATTACCTGCCTGGATAGGCGAGGCCGAGCAGCATGAAGGAGGGTCGCCGGCAGGGAGGCGGCGCTGCAAGCAAGGAGTGAAGGTTTCAACTTGGAAAGGAAGGCAGAAACAGGGGAAATGTGGCTTTTGTAAGGGGGAGAGGGCGGGGAGGTAGATATTTTCGCGGAAGCCGAAAATTTGGAATCGCTTTAGCGAAAAAACTGGCGCGCAAAGTGTCATCAGACACGGTCCCTTATTTAGAGCGGGTTGTGGACTGTAGCCGCCGCACCTTCTCGCGTAAGCAGTATGCGTACTATACTCCGACGGTGCTCCAAGATATTTTGTGCTGCATCTCAAACGGTTGGTTATAATAAACTGTGTGGGATCTACTTGATTTTTCGTCTTGATTTGAATTAAAAAATGGGGTCACAGCGGCAATGGACGGTGTTTGAATTGCTAGACCTTTTATCTGTAGTGAACATGGAACTATATGTGTGTCGTAAAAGAATTGGAATTATTCAGGGCTCGTTTGGATATTTTATGCATTAACTAAGTTTTCAATGCATTTATGTGCATAATTCAAATTTGAACTACATGCACATGCTCTAGTGCATATAAATTGGTTGAAAAATCAAATCTTTGTCCTTGGGTGCATGCTTAGGTCCCATGCAAGAAATGGGAATGAATGTCAAACACCCTGCCACCGTCACTCGGCCGCAAACATTGAGATACCTGATTTTTAAATTCTAGTAAATCCAAAACTCGTCTGAAATTCATGAAACTTGGCATGCTATCATGGAGCGGCATCAACATGCCGTGGTAATTTTTTTGTCCCATTTGGGGCAAGTTTGGGTATATGCTTCTCACAAACCAGAGCTTCTCACAGCAAGCATGATAGTTTCGGTACGGAACGTCCCACCTTTGGGGACGAAACAGTATCCATTGCCTCTTATTGCTTTCAAAAAATTTCTCATGTCAACATAGAACAACAGGAGTGTTGTGTCATTTTTTGTGTTTTTTCGGGGTTCGTTTGGACATTTTTATGCATTAACTGAGTTTTCAATGCATTTATGTGCATAATTCAAATTTGAACTACATGCACATGCTCGAGTGCATATAAATTGGTTTAAAAATCAAATCTTTGTCCTTGGGTGCATGCTTAGGTCCCATGCAAGAAATGGGAATGAATGTCAAACACCCTGCCATCGCCACTCGGCCGCAAACATTGAGATACCTAGTTTTTAAATTCTAGTAAACCCAAAACTCGTCTGAAATTCATGAAACTTGGCATGCTATCATGCAGCGGCATCAACATGCCATGGTAAACTTTTTGTCCCTTTTGGGGCATGTTTGGGTATATGCTTCTCACAAACCAGAGCTTCTCACAACAAGCATGATGGTTTCGGTAGAGAACGTCCCACCTTTGGGGACAAAACGATATCCATTGCCTCTTATTGCTTTCAAATTTTTTCTCGTGTCAACATAGAACAACAGGAGTGTTGTGTCAATTTTTGTGATTTTTCGGGGTTCGTTTGGACATTTTTATGCATTAACTGATTTTTCAATGCATTTATGTGCATAATTCAAATTTGAACTACATGCACATGCTCCAGTGCATATAAATTGGTTGAAAAATCAAATCTTTGTCCTTGGGTGCATGCTTAGGTCCCATGCAAGAAATGGGAATGAATGTCAAACACCCTGCCACCGTCACTCGGCCACAAACATTTAGATACCAGGTTTTTAAATTCTAGTAAATCCAAAACTCGTCTGAAATTCATGAAACTTGGCATGCTATCATGGAGCGGCATCAACATGCCATCGTAATTTTTTGTCCCATTTGGGGCAGGTTTGGGTATATGCTTCTCACAAACCAGAGCTTCTCACAACAAGCATGATGGTTTCGGTAGGGAACGTCCCACCTTTGGGGACGAAATGATATCCATTGCCTCTTATTGCTTTCAAAAAAATTCTCGTGTCAACATAGAACAACAGGAGTGTTGTGTCAATTTTTGTGATTTTTCGGGGTTCGTTTGGACATTTTTATGCATTAACTGAGTTTTCAATGCATTTATGTGCATATTCAAATTTGAACTACATGCACATGCTCCAGTGCATATAAATTGGTTGAAAAATCAAATCTTTTTCCTTGGGTGCATGCTTAGGTCCAATGCAAGAAATGGGAATGAACTTCAAACACCAGGGCACCATTGATTGCCGCCAAAACATTGAGATACTTTGTTTTTAAATTCTAGTAAATCCAAAACCCGTCTGAAATTCATGAAACTTGGCATGCTATCATGGAATGGCACCCGACATGCTGTGGTATTTTTCATGTCCATTTGGAGAGAAGGCGCACTCGAATAATAGCCAACAAAGGCATTTTGAAAAAAATAGCTGCCACTTTAATATCTCAAACGTTTGTATAATTCAAACCGTGTGCGTTCTGTTAACCATTCACGTGATGCCACGTGTCTTGGTTTTAATGGCTATAGGTTTTAATGGCTCTTGATCGCAAACGTTTTAGATAGAACACCCGTATGCAAAGTGAGAGCAGGATTTGTGCATCTCTTGAACGCAAACGGTTCTTTTGGATGACCTGTGGGCAACCACTTACAAACAATTTGGTAAGATTTGCATCTGTCATATTGGGTATGTTGCCATTTTTCAAACTGGAAAGATTGACATTTGTTGATCCAGTAACATTGCCATTTGTCAACCTTGTAACACTGTGATTTGTCAAAATATGAAGCTAAAAATCACTAGCAGCGTCTAATTTTTGCAACTAAAATTCAGTAATTAAGCATAGATGGAAGTGAGGAGGCGTTTTCAGCCGGGCGTGCAGCGGGCGGTGCAGTACTATTCAATTTGACAGCTGACAGCGCAGTTCCCGATACGGCTTTAATGCAGACGAGGGAGAGGGTAGCGGTTCCCAAAATGTTGAATGGCCAATGATGCATCCTCCTTCAATTAGCATCGTGTGAATGCATGAGGGAAGTAATGGGTGGAGGACTGGGAAAAGAGGCAGCACGATGTGAATGCAACGCAGTTTGCACTCATATAAAGGTGCCCCTCCATTCCAATGCATCTACCACATCGTACACACCTAAGCATTTGCCTAAGCACCTACAGTAATACGCGCAAAAGTGCTCACTCCAGACCCATGGCGGCGATGCGCGTGAGCGGCCAGCGGTTGTGCCAGATGGTCCACGATGCCGGCCTGCGGCATGGCACCGAGGATCGTCTCCAGATGGTGTTGGCGACCGGCTGGTGGATGGCCGCCGTCGACGCTAGCTACGACTCTTAGTACGACCAGATGATCGTTGCCACCACCAACAAGTTCTCCGTCGTCAAGAAGCTCGCGGACGACATCACCGTACTCCTCCAGCCCGCGCGCCCGGGCTCCTCATTGCCTGCCACCCTAATCGGCCTCCATGGTCGGAACCTCTTTCAAGCAATGGTGGCCCTGCGATTGCCCGCCAACGCCACGAAGAATGTCCACCTGGAGGTCGCGCTCGCCGCGAGGCGCCTTGCCCTGCAATAATTCGTCGACCTACACATCCACGTGTACGAGCGAATCGTGTACATAGGTATCTACAAGGCCAGTGAGGATGCTACGACGTTGGCCTTCTTCAACCAGCTGGAAGCCTTGGATGCCTTTGCTGAGAAGCACCTTGACCTCGCCACAAAAGTCGTCCCTTCTTAGCCGCTGGTCGGTGGCCCGGTGCACTGAGTTGAGGAGGAGGAGGTTGTACGTTGATGGATGCATCTTTCTTCTTGCCTCCTGTAACCACTACTGCGATCACATCATCGTGGCCTTAATTCTTATTGTGCTATTGCATTCTCGTTTCAGTCAATACAGACATGTGCGATCCCTTTGCTTAATTATATGCATCACTATAACTAGTACTCCATCCAACAATTTATAAGTTGTACTACCAGTGTTTGGGGCCGGCGCACGATCACACATGTTCGTGTGCATGCGGTTGCGCCGGGCGCGGCGCGACGATGTAGTTACCCGCTGCAAAAACTGCCATGCGGGGGATGTGGCATTGACCATTGGGCGGCAACAGTCGGTCATCCGGGTGCCCAATAAAGGATGCAAAGAGGGATCCTACAGCAGCAAGGACCAGCTTCCCTACTGATAGCTCATCTAACAGAACTCCCAAGTTAACTATGCTGAGGCTTGAGTAGTCATCAGATGGGTGACCGGATGGGAAGTGGCCTCGATGTTAAATTAACTGATGTGATGGGTCACTGTAAACATTTAATTGCGTTGAATGTATGTAGTGCTCCATCATATTAGTTGAATTAACCTCGAGGTCCTTGTTTTGTAATTTTTGACATTTATTGTTTTTTTGTACACATGTTGATTGGCTTGAAGAAGGTCTATCTCGTTACTTTTTGATTGTTTTTTGAACACATGTTGATTGGCCTGAATGAAGGTCTGTCCCGTTACTTTACGACATGTTTCCAAAACTTGGTCCTCGAGGTTAATTCAACTAATAGGACGGAGCACTATATACATTCAACGCAATTAAATGTTTTCCAAAAAAGTGATATGATTTCTGTGAAACTTATAAGTCATGTATGTCAAATTAACCTCTGTGTACTTGTTCTCGAATTAACCTCCGGACCTTTTTGCCGCGTATCACACACATCTTGTTAAGTTGAACCGTTTATGTTCTCTTCCCTAATCGAAAACAGTTCATTCGACTGAGCCGTATGCCGTATATCACACAAACCTTTATCTGGCTGACTGTTTCTGTTGCTTTCCCTAATATCAAACAGTTCACCGGAGCGAACTGTATGCCGTATATCGCACACACATTGATATGGCTGCCCGTTTCTGTTGTTCTGTCTAATCGCAAACAATTCGTTTGGATCAACCGTATGCCCTGCATCGCACACGCAACTAAAATCTGAACCGTGTTTGATGCATCCTCCATCGCAAACGTTTTGCACCTTTTTTGAAGGTTTTTTTACATCCCCGTTTGTGATTAATGCATCGCACACAGTTTCGTAGAAGGGTCTCTGATCGTAGTGTCGCGTAAGCAGCATCCTGCAGTAGTGCCTTGAGCCGAATGATGGAGATAGCCACTCGGTATGCAAATGGCGAAGAGGAGGACCGGCTCCGCAATGGTAAAGGGAAAGCAGTCGACCCCGACACTGGGGGCGGGAATCCCAATAGGAAGCAAAAGCGTAAGGCTGAGGCTGCAGGTCCTGCTGAAGCCGCAGTTCTGAATGCTCAAGGAAAGTTTAAAGGAAAGCCCAAGGGGCCGTGGGTGCCCAAAAAGGTGAAAGATCAGTCAGGCCAGGACATCCTGGATTTGTCGTGTCATATTCACATGAAGAAGGATGAAGAGGGTAACTTGATTTTGCCCAAGCATACCACTCGACAGTGCAGACTCCTGATTCAGTAGTTCCGAGAGGGTCAGCTCAGTGAGCAGGACTTTGATAAGGATGAAGAGGAAGAAAAGGATGATGGTTACCCAAAGGTCAATGCTACCTTGGTGATTTTTGCTGATGTCGAGAGCAAAAGTCGACTGAAAGTCATTAACAGAGAAGTGAACATGGTTGCTCCGGCAACTACGACGTACCTGAAGTGGCCGAAAACTCCCATTCCATTCGACCAGTCAGATCACCCAGCGCACGTTGCTACCCCCGGGCGGCAATCGTTGGTGGTTGACCCAGTCGTTGGGGGCACCCGACTGACTAAATTTCTTATGGATGGTGGTAGTGGTCTAAACATTCTGTATGCTGAGACCCTCCAAGGGATGGGCATTCCGATGTCCAAACTCAGTGAAAGCAACATGCAGTTCCACGGAGTCATCCCAGGGAATAAAGCAAAGTCACACGGACAGATTGCTCTTGATGTGGTTTTTGGAGATTCCAAGAATTTCCGCAAGGAGAAGTTGAGGTTTGAGGTAGTGGATTTCCACAGTGCCTATCATGCTATTCTGGGCAGACCTGCATATGCTCGTTTCATGGCCCGTCCATGTTACGTGTACCTTAAGTTGAAGATGCTTGGGCCCAAAGGTGTGATTACAGTCACTGGGAATAGGCAGAGAGCAGAGGATTGCCTCCAGAAAGGCTCCAAGATTGCTGATGAGCAAATGGCGGTGGTGGAGCTGGAAGAGTACAAGAAAAATGTCGATCCGAGTGATTTGTTGCGAGCCAAGAAGCCTGCTTCTCAGTCTGCATTTAAGTCGGCCGGTGAGACGAAGCCAGTCGACATTCACCCGGAAGACACTTCAGCCGCTCCGACCCACATCTCAACGACACTGGACAACAAATAGGAAGTCGCGCTCATCCAGTTCCTCCATGAGAACTAGGACATCTTTGCATGGAAACCATCAGACATGCCGGGTATACCGAGGGGGCTGGCTGAGCACCGTTTGCATGTCGACCCAAAGGCAAAACCTATCAAAGAGCATCTCCGTCGGTCCGCCGTGAAAAAAAGGCGATTGGCGAGGAAGTGGCTCGGCTCCTGGCAGCCGAGTTCATCTACGAGATATACCACTCCGAGTGGCTCGCCAACGTCGTCATGGTCCCTAAGAAGGATGATGCACTTCGTATGTGTATCGATTTCAAGCATATCAATCGGGCCTGCCCGAATGATCATTTTCCTCTCCCCCCGCATCGATCAGATTGTCGACTCGACTGCGGGGTGTGAGCGTTTCCTTTTTTGGATGCGTATTCCGGGTACCATCAAATCTGACTGTATGGACCCGATGGAATAAAAACGGCCTTCATCACCCCATTCGGGTGTTTTTGCTATGTCACCATGCCTTTCGGTCTCAAGAATGCTGGTGCCACATTCATGCGCATGATCCAGAAGTGCCTACTCACTCAGATCAGTTGGAGTGTGGAAGCATATATGGATGATATCGTGGTCAAGTCACACAAGAGTTCTGACCTGCTGACTGACCTCGCTGAAACCTTTGCCAATCTGAGAAGATATGACATCAAGCTGAATCCGTCTAAGTGCACATTCGGAGTTCCTGGAGGAAAGCTGCTCGGTTTTCTCGTTTTCGAGCGAGGGATAGATGCAAACCCTGAAAAGATCGGTGCAATTCTCCGAATGAAACACCCTGTGCGTGTGCATGATGTTCAGAAGCTGACGGGTTGTCTTGTTGCATTAAGTCGATTCATTTCTCGTCTCGGTGAAAAGGCATTGCCTCATTACTGACTGATGAAAAAGTCTGATACATTCGAGTGGACTCCTGAAGCTGAAGTAGCATTTGTAGAGCTCAAAGCCCTGCTTTCCACCCAGCCGGTGCTTGCTGCTCCGGTCAGCAAAGAGCCCCTACTGTTATATATTGCAGCCACTGGTCAGGTTGTCAGCACAGTGCTCACAGTCGAGCGAGAAGAAGAAGGCAAGGCCTATAAAGTTCAACGCCCAGTGTATTACATTTCTGAAGTCCTGACTCCGTCCAAGCAAAGGTATCCACATTACCAGAAGGCCTTCTATGGAATTTATTTGACTACAAAGAAAGTTGCACATTACTTCCAAGACCACTCGATTCCAGTCGTCAGCGACGCTCTGTTGTCTGAAATCTTGAACAATCGAGATGCAACCGGTCGAGTGGCTAAGTGGGCGATTGAACTTCTTCCTCTGGATATCAAGTTTGAAGCAAAGAAGGCGATCAAGTCTCAAGCAATTGCAGATTTCTTGGCCGAGTGGATTGAGCAACAACAGCCGACCCAAGTTCACTTGGAACACTGGACCATGTTCTTTGATGGATCTAAGATGTTAAATGGTTTTGGTGCCGGAGTGGTCCTGGTGTCCCCAAGAGGCGACAAACTCAGTTATGTCCTCCAGATTCACTTTGATTCCTCCAACAATGAAGCTGAGTATGAAGCACTCCTCTACGGGTTGCGTATGGCCATCTCACTCGGCGTCCGTCGCTTGATGGTATACAACGACTGAGACTTGGAGGTTAATCAGGTGATGAAGGAGTGGGATGTCAGGAGCCCTGCCATGACCGGATACTGCAATGCAGTCAAAAAGTTGGAAAATAAGTTTCAAGGGTTGGAGCTCCACCACGTTCCCCGACTCAAGAATCAAGCAGCCGATGACTGATGTCTACTACACAACCTTCTTCTTGTAGACGTTGTTGGGCCTCCAAGTGCAGAGGTTTGTAGGACAGTAGCAAATTTCCCTCAAGTGGATGACCTAAGGTTTATCAATCTATGGGAGGCGTAGGATGAAGATGGTCTCTCTCAAACAACCCTGCAACCAAATAACAAAGAGTCTCTCGTGTCCCCAACACACCCAATACAATGGTAAATTGTATAGGTGCACTAGTTTGGCGAAGAGATGGTGATACAAGTGCAATATGGATAGTAGATATAGGTTTTTGTAATATGAAAATATAAAAACAGCAAGGTAACTAATGACAAAAGTGAGCACAAACGGTATTGCAATGCTTCGAAACAAGGCCTAGGGTTCATACTTTCACTAGTGCAAGTTCTCTCAACAATAATAACATAACTGGGTCATATAACTATCCCTCAACATGCAACAAAGAGTCACTCCAAAGTCACTAATATAGGAGAACAAACGAAGAGATTATTGTAGGGTATGAAACCACCTCCAAATTATTCTTTCTGATTGATCTATTCAAGAGTCCGTAGTAAAATAACACGAAGCTATTCTTTCCGTTCGATCTATCCTAGAGTTCGTACTAGAATAACACCTTAAGACAGACATCAACCAAAACCCTAATGTCACCTAGATACTCCAATGTCACCTCAAGTATCCTTGGGTATGATTATACGATATGCATCACACAATCTCAGATTCATCTATTCAACCAACACAAAGAACTTCAAAGAGTGCCCCAAAGTTTCTATCGGAGAGTCAAGACGAAAACATGTGCCAACCCCTAAGCATAAGTTCACAAGGTCACTGAACCCGCAAGTTGATCACCAAACATACATCAAGTAGATCACGTGAATATCCCATTGTCACCACAGATAAGCACATGCAAGACATACATAAAGTGTTCTCAAATCCTTAAAGACTCAATCTGATAAGATAACTTCAACGGGAAAACTCAATCCATTACAAGAGAGTAGAGGGGGAGAAACATCATAAGATCCAACTATAATAGCAAAGCTCGCGGTACATCAAGATCGTGCCACATCAAGAACACAAGAGAGAGAGAGAGAGATCAAACACATAGCTACTGGTACATACGCTCAGCCCCGAGGGTGAACAGCTTCCTCCTCGTCATGGAGAGCGCCGAAATGATGAAGATGGCCACCGGTGATGATTCCCCTTTCTAGCAGGGTGCCAGAACAGGGCCCCGATTGGTTTTTGGTGGCTACAGAGGCTTGCGGCGGCGGAACTCCCGATCTAGGTTTCTTTCTAGGGTTTCTGTATTTATAGGAATTATTAGCGTCGGTCTCATGTCAGGGGGGGCTCCGAGTCATCCACGAGATAGGGGGCACGCCCAGGGGGGTAGGGCGCGCCCTCCACCCTCGTGGATGGCTCGGGACTCTTCTGGCCCAACTCTTTTACTCTGGGGGCTTCTTTTGGTCCATAAAATTCATCAAAAATTGGCACGTCAATTGGACTCCGTTTGGTATTCCTTTTTCTGTAAAACTCAAAAACAAGGAAAGAACAGAAACTGGCACTAGGCTCTAGGTTAATAGGTTAGTCCCAAAAATCATATAAAACAACATATAAATGCATATAAAACATCCAAGATGGATAATATAATAGCATGGAACAATAAAAAATTATAGATACGTTGGAGACATATCAAGCATCCCCAAGCTTAATTCCCGCTCGTCCTCAAGTAGGTAAATGATGAAAACAGAATTTTTGATGTGGAATGCCACCTAACCTATTTATCAATGTAATCTTCTTTATTGTGGCAAGAATATTCGGATCCATAAGATTCAAACAAAAGTTTAATATTGACATGAAACAATAATACTTCAAGCATACTAACAAAGCAATCATGTCTTCTCAAAATAACATGGCCAAAGCAAGTTATCCGTACAAAATCATATAGTCTGGCTATGCTCTATCTTCATCACACAAAATATTTAAATCATGCACAACCCCGATGACAAGCCAAGCAATTGTTTCATACTTTTGATATTCTCAAACTTTTTCAATCTTCACGCAATACATGAGCGTGAGCCATGGACATATCACTATAGGTGGAATAGAATGGTGGTTGTGGAGAAGACAAAAAGGGAGAAGATAGTCTCACATCAACTAGGCGTATCAACGGGCTATGGAGATGCCCATCAATAGATATCAATGTGAGTGAGTAGGGATTGCCATGCAATGGATGCACTAGAGCTATAAGTGTATGAAAGCTCAAAAGGAAACTAAGTGGGTGTGCATCCAACTTGCTTGCTCACGAAGACCTAGGGCACTTTGAGGAAGCCCATCATTGGAATATACAAGCCAAGTTCTATAATGAAGAATTCCCACTAGTATATGAAAGTGACAATATAGGAGACTCTCTATCATGAAGATCATGGTGCTACTTTGAAGCACAAGTGTGGTAAAAGGATAGCAGCATTGCCCCTTCTCTCTTTTTCTCTCATTTTGTTTTGTTTTTTTGGGCCTTCTCTTTTTTATGGCCTCCTTTTTCTCTTCTTTTTTCGTCCGGAGCCTCATCCCGACTTGTGGGGGAATCATAGTCTCCATCATCCTTTCCTCACTGGGACAATGCTCTAATAATGAAGATCATCACACTTTTATTTACTTACAACTCAAGAATTACAACTCGATACTTAGAACAAAATATGACTCTATGTGAATGCCTCCGGCGATGTACCGGGATGTGCAATGAATCAAGAGTGACATGTATGAAAGAATTATGAACGGTGGCTTTGCCACAAATACGATGTCAACTACATGATCATGCAAAGCAATATGACAATGATGGAGCGCGTCATAATAAACGGAATAGTGGAAAGTTGCATGGCAATATATCTCGGAATGGCTATGGAAATGTCATAATAGGTAGGTATGGTGGCTGTTTTGAGGAAGGTATATGGTGGGTGTATGGTACCGGCGAAAGTTGCGGGGTACTAGAGAGGCTACCAATGGTGGAAGGGTGAGAGTGTGTATAATCCATGGACTCAACATTAGTCATCATAAAGAACTCACATACTTATTGCAAAAATCTATTAGTTATCGAAACAAACTACTACGCGCGTGCTCCTAGGGGGATAGATTGGTAGGAAAAGACCATCGCTCGTCCCCGACCGCCACTCATAAGGAAGACAATCAATAAATAAATCATGCTCCAACTTCATCACATAACGGTTCACCATACGTGCATGCTACGAGAATCACAAACTTTAACACAAGTATCTCTCAAATTCACAACTACTCTACTAGCATGACTCTAACATCACCATCTTCATATCTCCAAACAATCATAAAGAATCAAACTTCTCATAGTATTCAATGCACTTTATATGAAAGTTTTTATTATATCCCTCTTGGATGCCTATCATATTAGGACTAAATTCATAACCAAAGCAAATTACCATGTTGTTCTAAAGACTCTCAAAATAATATAAGTGAAGCATGAGAGTACATATATTTCTTCAAAATAAAACCACCGCCGTGCTCTAAAAAGATATAAGTGAATCACTAGAGCAAATGACAAACTACTCCAAAAGATATAAGTGAAGATCAATGAGTAGTCGAATAATTGTGCAACTATGTGAAGACTCTCTAAAATTTAAGAATTTAAGATCTTGGGATATTATTCAAACAGCAATCAAAACAAAATAAAATAAATTGACGCTCCAAGCAAAACACATATCATGTGGTGAATAAAAATATAGCTCCAAGTAAAGTTACCGATAGACGAAGATGAAAGAGGGGATGCCATCTGGGGCATCCCCAAGCTTAGGCTCTTGGTTGTCCTTAAATATTACCTTGGGGCGACTTGGGCATCCCCAATCTGAGGCTCTTGCCACTCCTTATTCCATAGTTCATCGAATCTTTACCCAAAACTTGAAAACTTCACAACACAAAACTCAACAGAAAACTCGTAAGCTCCGTTAGTATAAGAAAATAAATCACCACTTAGGTACTGTTGTGAACTCATTCTTTATTTGTATTGGTGTAATATCTACTGTATTCCAACTTCTCTATGGTTCATACCCTCCGATACTACTCATAGGTTCATCAAAATAAGCAAACAACACATAGAAAACAGAATCTGTCAAAAACAGAACAGTCTGTAGTAATCTGTAACTCTCGAATACTTATGTAACTCCAAAAATTCTGAAATAAATTGGTGCACCTGAGAAATTTGTATGTTAATCTTTTTCAAAAAGAATCAACTTAAAATCACTCTTCTGTAAAAAATGACTGCTAATCTCGTGAGCACAAAGTTTCTGTTTTTTACAGCAAGATCACACTAACTTTCACCCAAGTCTTCCCAAAGGTTCTACTTGACACTTTATTGAAACAAAAGCTATAAAACATGATTAATACAGTAGCTTAATCATGTGAACACACAAAAACAGTAGGGGTAAATATTGGGTTGTCTCCCAACAAGCGCTTTTCTTCAATGCCTTTTAGCTAGGCATGATGATTTCAATGATGCTCGTATAAAAGATAAGAATTGAAACATAAAGAGAGCATCATGAAGCATATTACTATCACATTTAAGTATAACCCAATTCCTATGCAAAGGGATTTTGTGAGCAAACAACTTATGGGAACAATAATCAACTAGCATAGGAAAGGAAAACAAGCATAGCTTCAAGATTTTCAACACATAGAGAGGAAACTTGATATTATTGCAATTCCTACAAGCATATGTTCCTCCCTCATAATAATTTTCAGTAGCATCATGAATGAATTAAACAATATAACCATCACATAAAGCATTATTTTCATGATCCCCAAGCATATAAATTTTATTACTCTCCACATACGCAAAATTCTTCTCATTCGGAATAGTGGGAGTATCATAAGAAACTTGAATACTATAAATTGTTTTCACATTAAAAGAGTAATGTTCAGAAAAAGGGTAATCATAATCATGACAAGTTTTATAGTTATCATTATTCTCAATAGCATACAAGTCATCACAATAATCATCATAGATAGCAACTTTGTTCTCATAATCAATTGGAACCTCTTCCAAAATAGTGGATTCATCACTAAATAAAGTCATGACCTCTCCAAATCCACTTTCATCAATATAATCATCATAAATAGGAGGCATGCTTTCATCATAATAAATTTGCTCATCAAAACTTGGGGGACAAAAAATATCATCTTCATTAAACATAGCTTCCCCAAGCTTGTGGCTTTGCATATCATTAGCATCATGGATATTCAAGGAATTCATACTAACAACATTGCAATCATGCTCATCATTCAAATATTTTATTCCAAGCATTCTAATGCATTCTTCTTCTAACACTTGAGCACAATTTTCCTTTCCATCATTTTCATGAAAGATACTAAAAAGATGAAGCATATGAGGCACCCTCAATTCCATTTTTTGTAGTTTTCTTTTATAAACTAAACTAGTGATAAAACAAGAAACAAAAAGATTCGATTGCAAGATCTAAAGATATACCTTCAAGCACTAACCTCCCCGGCAACGGCGCTAGAAAAGAGCTTAGTCGACGGGGTGTTAGTGCCGAACCTAGCCTCCCCGGCAATGGCGCCAGAAAAGAGCTTGATGTCTACTACGCAACCTTCTTCTTGTAGACATTGTTGGGCCTCTAAGTGCAGAGGTTTGTAGGACATTAGCAAATTTCCCTCAAGTGGATGACCTAAGGTTTATCAGTCCGTGGGAGGCGTAGGATGAAGATGGTCTCTCTCAAACAACCCTGCAACCAAATAACAAAGAGTCTCTTGTGTCCCCGACACACCCAATACAATGGTAAATAATATGGGTGCACTAGTTCGGCGAAGAGATGGTGATACAAGTGCAATATGGATGGTAGATATAGGTTTTTTTAATCTGAAAATATAAAAAAGCAAGGTAACTAATGATAAAAGTGAGCACAAACGGTATTGCAATGCTTTGAAACAAAGCCTAGGGTTCATACTTTCACTAGTGCAAGTTCTCACAACAATAATACATAACTGGATTATATAACTATCCCTCAACATGCAACAAAGAGTCACTCCAAAGTCACTAATAGAGGAGAACAAATGAAGAGATTATAGTAGGGTATGAAACCACCTCAAAGTTATACTTTCTGATCGATCTATTCAAGAGTCCGTAGTAAAATAACACGAAGCTATTCTTTCCATTCAATCTATCCTATAGTTCGTACTAGAATAACTCCTTAAGACACACATCAACCAAAACCCTAATTTCACCTAGATACTCCAATGTCACTTCAAGTATCTGTGGGTATGATTAGACGATATGCATCACACAATCCTAGATTCATCTATTCAACCAACAAAAAGAACTTCAAAGAGTGCCCAAAGTTTCTACCGGAGAGTCAAGACGAAAACGTGTGCCAACCTCTATGCATAAGTTCACAAGGTCACCGAACCCGCAAGTTGATCACCAAAACATACATCAAGTAGATCACGTGAATATCCCATTGTCACCACAGATAAGCACATGCAAGACATACATCAAGTGTTCTCAAATCCTTAAAGACTCAATCTGATAAGATAACTTCAAAGGGAAAAATCAATCCATTACAAGAGATTAGAGGGGGAGAAACATCATAAGATCCAACTATAATAGCAAAGCTCGCGATACATCAAGATCGTGCCACATCATGAACACGAGAGAGAGAGAGATCAAACACATAGCTACTGGTACATACCCTCAGCCCCGAGGGTGAACTACTCCCTCCTCGTCATGGAGAGCGTCGGGATGATGAAGATGGCCACCGGTGATGATTCCCCCCTCCGGTAGGGTGCCGGAACATGTTCCCGATTGGTTTTTGGTGGCTACAGAGGCTTGCGGCGGCGGAACTCCCGATCTAGGTTTCTTTCTGGGGGTTTCTGTATTTATAGGAATTTTTGGCGTCGGTCTCATGTCAGGGGGGTCTTCGAGTCATCCACGAGATAGGGGGGCGCGCCCAGGGGGGTAGGGCGCACCCTCCACCCTCGTGGATGGCTCGGGACTCTTCTGGCCCAACTCTTTTACTCCGGGGCTTCTTTTTTCTGTATTTTGACAGGCAAAGTGTAGCAACCCAGAAGGTACATAGGGACATTTGATAAACATGCATTGATCAATATATCTCTTCCTCCATAATTGGTCCATAAAAAATCATCAAAAATTGGCACATCAATTGGACTTCGTTTGGTATTCCTTTTCTGTAAAACTCAAAAACAAGGAAAAAACAGAAACTGGCACTGGGCTCTAGGTTAATAGGTTAGTCCCCAAAATCATATAAAACAGCATATAAATGCATATAAAACATCTAAGATGGATAATATAATAGCATGGAACAATAAAAAATTATAGATACGTTGGAGACGTATCAATGATCTGGCGAAAATAGGTTACACTCTGAAGCCTATTCCTAGTAATGTGTTCTTGGAGCATCTCCATACCCCGTCAGTACAAGAAGATCCATTTACTGAGGAACCTCCCCAACCAATAAGTTCTACTAACCCAACTGAAGTCGAGGTCCCAGCAGTTGTCGACCTAATAATGGAGATTTTGGTAATCACCCCCGACTGGACGGTCCCGTATATTGCATATCTGCTCAGGCAGGAGCTTCCATAGGATGAAGTTGAAGCACATCAGATCATCCGCAGGTCCAAGGCCTTTATAGTAATTGGTGGTTAGCTCTACCAAGAAAGTGTTACTGGCGTAGCTCAGCGATGTATCTCTCCAGAAGGGGGTCGACTGATCTTGAATGAGATCCACTCGGGGACCTATGGTCACCATGCGTCCTCCCAGACCATCATGGCCAAAGCATACCAAGCAGGATTCTACTGGCCACAGGCCAATGAAGCAGCAAAAGAGATCATTGAGAAGTGTGAAGGTTGCCAGTTTTACTCAAACATGTCTCACATCTGCTTTGAAGACTATTCCACTCGTCTGGCCATTTGCTGTGTGGGGGTTGGACATGATTGGGCCGCTAAGGACCGGCAGAAGTGGCTTCACTCATTTGCTCATGGCAGTCAACAAGTTAACCAAGTGGATTGAGGCCAAGCCCATCAAGAACGTAGACTCAAGCACAACCGTCAGCTTCATCAGAGAGTTGATATTCCGATATGGAGTTCCGCACAGCATCATCACACACAACAGTTCAAACTTTGACTCGAAAGAGTTCAGAGCATTCTGCGCTTCCCAAGGCACTCGGGTTGATTACGCATCCGTTGCGCACCCACAGTCGAATGGGCAAGCTGAGAGAGTAAATGGTTTGATCCTGCAAGGGCTGAAACCCCGATTGATGCGCGACCTTAAGCATGCAGATGGAGCTTGGGTAACCGAGTTGCCGTCTATCTTGTGGGGATTGAGGACGACTCCCAACAAATCCACCAATCGAACCCCTTTCTTCATGGTGTACGGGGCTGAAGCTGTTCTTCCTAGTGACTTGCTCCATAATGCACCCCGAGTGGAACTTTTCTCAGAGGCTGAGGCAGAACAAGCATGTCAGGATGCTGTAGATCTTCTGGAGGAAGAGCAAGAGATGGCTTTGATATGGTCGACTATTTATTAGCAAGACCTTCATCGATTCCATGCCAGAAATGTCAAAGGTCGTGCATTTCAAGAAGGAGACCTTGTGCTCCGAGTGGATCAGCAACGGCCTCATAAGCTTGCCCCCGCATGGGAAGGACCTTTTGTCGTCACCATGGTGCTTCACAATGGGGCATATCACCTTTACAACTTGGCTCAGAAGAAAGATGAGCCACGTGTGTGGAACGCGGATCTGCTCCACCGATTTTATACTTAAACACTCGGATCGTCGAGTTGTAATAAGAATACCTTCAGTTTGTTTATCAAGACATGATTCCTGCAGTCTCTTAATGATTGTTTTCGCATAAACGTGTGTTCAAATCCCCCAGTGGGTGGCTTAGCCGCGAACCTGTTTCGCCTAAATTTCAAAACTACACCGAGTGGAGAGCAATCCTCCCACTCGGGGGATTAGCCACAAACCTGTTTCGCCTAATTTTCAAAACTACTCCGAGTGGAGAGCTATCCTCCCATTCGAGGGCTTAGCCGCGAACCTGTTTCGCCTAAGTTTCAAAAACTACTCTGAGTGGAGAGCAATCCTCCCACTCGGGGGCTTAGCTGCGATCCCGTATTCGCCTAAGTTAAAAAACTACTCCGAATGGAGAGCAATCCTCCCACTCGGGGGCTTAGCTGTGATCCCGTATTCGCCTAAGTTAAAAACTACTCCGAGTGGTGACCAATCCTCCCACTCGGGGGCTTAGCCGCGAACCTGTTTTGCCTAAGTTTCTCCGAGTGGAGAGCAATCCTCCCACTCGAGGGCTTAGCTGCGTGATGTCTACCACGCAACCTTCTTCTTGTAGACGTTGTTGGGCCTCCAAGTCCAGAGGTTTGTAGGACAGTAGCAATTTTCCCTCAAGTGGATGACCTAAGGTTTATCAATCCGTGGGAGGCGTAGGATGAAGATGGTCTCTCTCAAACTACCCTGCAACCAAATAACAAAGAGTCTCTTGTGTCCCCAACACACAGAATACAATGGTAAATTGTCTAGGTGCACTAGTTCGGCGAAGAGATGGTGATACAAGTGCAATATGGATAGTAGATATAGGTTTTTGTAATCTGAAAATATAAAAACAGCAAGGTAACTAGTAACAAAAGTGAGCAAAAATGGTATTGCAATGCTTCGAAACAAGGCCTAGGGTTCATACTTTCACTAGTGCAAGTTCTCTCAACAATGATAACATAATTAGATCATATAACAATCCCTCAACGTGCAACAAAGAGTCACTCCAAAGTCACTAATAGCGGAGAACAAACAAAGAGATTGTTGTAGGGTACGAAACCACCTCAAAGTTATTCTTTCTGATCGATCTATTGGGCTATTCCTATAAGTGTCACAAACAGCCCTAGGGTTCGTACTAAAATAATACCTTAAGACACACATCAATCAAAACCCAAATGTCACCTAGATACTCCAATGTCACCACAAGTATCCGCGGATTTGATTATACGATATGCATCACACAATCTCAGATACATCTATTCAAACCAACACAACGAATTTCAAAGAGTGCCCCAAAGTTTCTATCGGAGAGTCAAGACGAAAACGTGTGCCAACCCCTATGCATAGGTTCACAAGGTCAGAGAACCCGCAAGTTGATCACCAAAACATACATCAAGTGGATCACGTGAATATCCCATTGTCACCACAGATAAGCACATGCAAGACACACATCAAGTGTTCTCAAATCCATAAAGACTCAATCCGATAAGATAACTTCAAAGGGAAAACTCAATCCATTACAAGAAGGTAGAGGGGGAGAAACATCATAAGATCCAACTATAATAGCAAAGCTCGCGGTACATCAAGATCGTGCCAAATCAAGAACACGAGATAGAGAGATCAAACACATAGCTATTGGTACATACCCTCAACCCCGAGGGTGAACTACTCCCTCCTCGTCATGGAGACCGCTTGGATGATGAATATGGCCACCAGTGATGATTTCCCCCTCCGGCAGGGTGCCAGGATAGGGTCCCGATTGATTTTGGTGGCTATAGAGGCTTGCGGCGGCGGAACTCCCGATCTAGGTTTCTTTTCGGGGGTTTCTGTATTTATAAGAATTTTTGGCGTCAGTTTCAAGTCAGGGGGGGTCCACGAGGAGCCCACAAGGTCGGAGGGCGCCCTCCACCGTTGTGGAGGCCTCGTGGCTCTTCTGGACCAACTCTTTTGCTTCGGGGGCTTCCTCTGGTCCGTAAAAAATCACCATAAATTTTCAGGTCAATTGGACTCCGTTTGATAATCCTTTTCTGCAAAACTCAAAAACAAGGAAAAAACAGAAACTGGCACTGGGCTCTAGGTTAATAGGTTTGTCCCAAAAATCATATAAAATAGCATATAAATTCATATAAAACATCCAAGATTGATAATATAATAGCATGGAACAATAAAAAATTATAGATACGTTGGAAACGTATCACCGCGATCCCGTATTCGCCTAAGTTAAAAAACTACTCCGAGTGGAGAGCAATCCTCCCACTCGGGGGCTTAGCCTCGAACCTGTTTCGCCTAAGTTAAAAAACTACTTCGAGTGGAGAGCAATCCTCCCACTCGGGGGCTTAGCCGCGGACTTGTTTCGCCTAAGTTTCAAAACTACTTAGAGTAGAGAGCAATCCTCCCACTCGGGGGCTTAGCCGCGAACCTGTTTCGCCTAAGTTTCAAAAACTACTCCGAGTGGAGAGCAATCCTCCCACTCGGGGGCTTAGCAGCGATCCCGTATTCTCCTAAGTTAAAAAATTACTCCGAGTGGAGAGCAATCCTCCCACTTGGGGGCTTAGCCGCGAACCTGTTTCGCCTAAGTTTCAAAACTACTCCGAGTGGAGAACAATCCTCCCACTCGGCACTACAAAATAAAGACACATCCATGACATTTTGGGCCGAACGAAATTTTTTACTGTCATACTTATGACACTTCTATGACGATAATTGTGACAAAACCCGGTATCATCATAGATGTGGTGGGCTCCTACTTCTATGACAAAAAATCATGACAGAAAATGGGCTTTTTGTCCTGGGCGGGCCGGAGACACAGCTGCATGACATTCTGTGGGCCGTCATGACGGAAAAACCGTGGTAGAAGCGAGGGCGAGGAAAATATCGGGGTGTTCTCGGTTACGGTGGGTGGTCGGGGCCGAGCGATGCGCGTTTCTCTCCTACACGCACGCGCGTGGGTGCGAGGCGTTGGACTCTAACTGAACCCGAGCGAGGCGTTGGGGTCTAACTGAACCCGAGCGATTGCACTGCAGGCTACGCATTACAGAACCTGAGCGATCGATCGATGGCTGTTAACTGAACCCGATTGAGCGATTCCTTCGCTACTGCTGCTAACTGAAGCCGATCGATGCTGCCTCTGGATGAACAGTGAACGTTGCTGGGGGGTTTGAATGAACAGTTCCCTGTGGGGGTGGATGAACAGGACCCCCGTGGTGTTGCCTCTAGATGAACAGTGAGCGTTACCGGGGGGCTTTGGATGAACAGTTCCCGGTGGGGGTGGATGAATAGGACCCCGTGGTGTTGCCTCCGGATGAACAGGACCCCGATCGATCGAGCCGGTTGGGGCTGGATGAATAGGACCCCGTGGAGGGCTGGATGAATAGGACCACCCCGTGGAGGGCTGGATGAACAGTAGATGGTGGAGGGCTGGATGAACAGTAGCCCGTGGAGGGGTGGTTGAACAGTAGCCCGTGGAGAGGGCTGGTTGAACAGTAGCCGGTGGAGTAGCGCGCGGTGGAGGCTGGATGAATAGGAGCCCGTGGATGAACAGTCGCAGGTGGAGGCTGGAGGAGGTCGACGGTGGATGAACAGTAGCCCGTGGAGGATGAGGGGGTCGATGGTGGAGATGAACAGTATCCTGTGGAGTCCCGTTTTGCGGTATGCCACACCCCTCCCGATGAACAGGACCCCTGTTTCGACCGTAGCGCTCCAACACAAGTCCGTTTCCTCCGTTTTGCGGTACGCCACACCCCTCCCGATCAATAGGACCCCTGTTTCGACAGTAGGAGGTCCGTTTCCTTCGTTTTGCGGTACGCCAGACCCCTCCCGATGAACAGGACCCTGTTTCGAACGTGGCCGGTCGAACACAAGGCCGATTCCTCCGTTCTGCGGTACGCCAGGAATCGTTTCCATTGGCTGTTCCGTCCAAGCCGGTTGGCTCCCACGCGTTCCGTTGCCTCCCGATGAACACGACGCATTCCGTTGCCTCCCCATGAACATGACGATGACGCAGTTTCTCCGTTCCGACCCAGCCATGTACACGAGCCCTGGCCATACGTACGCGCGAGTAGGCATTCGAGACCCCGCCCGTATGTACGTATGTGGCCGTATTTACTTTCTTGCACCCTGACCGCTGTACGTACGTGTACATGCTACGTGCGTGCCTCTACATCGACCAGTATGTACGTACGCGTTCGCGACCAGAATGACAACGCTACGTACGCTTCAACCAGGTGGGTCCCGACTGTCACACACTTCCTTGCGTGCGAAGATGTAGCTAGTGGGTCCCAGCAGTCAGGGGGCGAATCGTTTTGTTTGCCCGGACGCACTTCCTTGCGTGCGAAGATGTCACTGGTAGGTCCCAGCAGTCAGGGGGGAAACGTTTTTTTCGTGAAAGACGGTTGCCCGTCCGGTGGGTCCCTACTGTCAAGTGGTGGAATCATTATTTTCCGCGTAATAAGAAGGCACTTCCTTGCTGCGGCCGTAGACCCAGCTGTCAGCCTCTGCACGTACAGTCCACGTCCGATGGAAGCCGTTCCTTGACCACGTTGACCACACCGCGCCGAGAGCACTAGGGCGGTGGACGACGGCGAGGCCTAGGAAGGGGACGACATGGAGCCGGGGAAGACGCGGCAGTGGATGCCCACGCGTAGAGGAGTATGAGGGTTCACTGGTTCGCTGCGCTGTGAGGCTGCCGTCGCCGCAGAATAACAGGGGGTGTGGGTGAGTAGAGGGATGGCCTGGCCAGCGGTGGGAGTAGTAGGGGGCAGTGAGGCCTCCGCGGCATCGCAGCCGGCCACGAGAGGCAGGAGCACGAGGCACGACCGGCGCTGCTTTGGACGGCTGGAGCAAGAAGACCAGAGGTTGAAGAAGCACTACGGCCGTTGGATGGACATCGTACAGTCACTGGAGCTAGAATCGTTCATATTGACTAATTTGACAAAGCCCTCCGTCCCCGTCAACTTAGTTGTCCCACAAGTCAGCCTCCCACTATTGTGGGTCCCAGCTAGCAGGGGGGTATTCATTTTTTTGTGCCTAATAAGGAGGCAGTTCCTTGCGTGCGAAGATATAGCTGGTGGGTCCGACCTGTCAGCGGTGGGAACATTTTTTGCGAAATACAGAGGCCCTTCCGGTGGGTCCCAGCTGTCATGTGGAGGAATCATTATTTTGCGCGTAATAAGGAGGCATTTTCTTGCGTGCGGCCGTGGACCCAGCTGTCAGCCTCTCCACGCACAGTCTACTTCTGATGATGTCATTCGTTGACCACGTTGACCACTCCGCGCCGAGCGCATCCAAGGTGGTGGACGACGGTGAGGCCCCGGACAGCAACGAGCCGGAGATGGGAAGACGCGGGAGTAGAGTCGCAGACGGAGAGGTGTACGAGGGTTAACTGGTTCTGGTGCGGTGTGGTTTGGCAGTCGGTGGAGAAGAACAGGAGGTGTGGAGGGGTGGAGGGATGGCCTGGCCAATGATGGAGTAGCGCTTCACAGCGAAGCGTGCTAAGCAGAGCTACTAGCAGCAGGAGGCGGGAGCAGGTGGTCCCGGCGGCGCTGGAGGAAGAAGACGAGAGATTGAAGATGGATGCCGGTCGTTGGATGTAAATCCAATGGCTAACGATGTCAGAATCATTTGTTGACTAAGTTGACAATGACTTGCATTGGCTTCGACCTATTGGCCCACATTTCAGCCTTCAAAAATGTGGCACGTATTCAACCCATTTTTTCAGAATTTACAGTCTTTTTTTACGGGGTAGAATTTGCAGTCCATTTGATTTTTTTGAATTACAGTCCATTAGCTGGGCTGGGTGAACAAATAATGTAGCGTCCATGCAGCCCATTTATGTTTTCCTAAAAAATTACAGGCCATTTGCACTTTCTCGAAATACACGATTTTGCTGGGCTTATTCTAATTATAATGTCGGGTGGGCGCAACAATGTTATCAAAAAATAAACAGGGGCTGAGCATTTTGTTATATATATATATTTAAATAATAAGTGATTTATTATTACATTGGTCCTTAAATCTTACCAAGCTTTTGTACACAATCACCAGGATTTTCGTTGCCAAAAAAATTCAGGATTTTATTGTTAAGAAATTATTTTATAAGTTAATAAGATGTGGGATATTGTTTTCTTACATATGTAAGTATCTGTTAAATATATGATGACAATAACAATAATATATAATAACATATAAAATAATTTAACTTAAAAAAAATTTAAATATATATAATATAGTTAGAAGGGAAACATAAGTTGGATCAGGTGTTTCTATTCTTATCTATAATATAATACCTAAATAGTTGATCCCCACTACCTGATTTCTCTGCCCTCTCGTGCGTCCACGTCATCTTAATTCTTTTCGACCGTTTGATTAACCATGTGTGGACAAGATCTGCGGCGAAGAGTTGGCCCCCGTGTTCGCTCCACGCCCCACCCGCAAAAGCGGAAGCGAATCTTTTCTCCAACCGAAACGTCGGAACCCCTCCTCAAAATCTGGTCGCCTCAATTCCCACCCGCATCTCTCTCCCCTCAAACGACACAAACACCACGAGGTGATGGACGCAACTAAGCCCAGTCTCCACTAGGGTTTGCGTCCGCCATCGGGATGAGAATCGGCGGCGATGGCGGCTTGCGGGGCAAAGGCATCGATCTGGAGGATGGGTCGAACTTTATGCAGAGGGGTGTGAACATGCTCATCAACATCCTCGAGGGCCAGAGCCCGAGGACTACATGATGCAGCTGATCACGTAAGTCGCCTTTGTCCCCGCCTCCCTTCGTCCATGCCTAGCCTAGGCCGGTTCGATTCAATCCAGTGCTGATATAGGGTTTCCGCCCCCCTGTTTGTCCTTCGTCCCCATCTCCCTCCATCCATGCCTATGCCGATTCGATCCAATCCGGTTCTGACATAGGGTTTCTGGCCCGCTGTTTGTCTCTTTTCTGGCGCAGCATGATATAAAACATGTGCACACAAAATCCTCGGCACGACTACTCGCAGCAGCTCTACGATAGGTACTGTCCTTTGAGGACTACATCCCGGCCACCGTTAGATGATTTGCCTGCTCTCGCTAATACGTACATCTGTGTTGTCTATACAGATTATCTCCTATTTTGTGTGTGTGCCGGTGTAGTTTGTTTTCTGGTCCAATGAGTCAAGGCTATGCTGATTGCGTTTCCAACATGCACTAATGTCTTTGCATTCATGTATTTTTATTGGGTACAGGTGGAGCGTGACATTGGGTTGTCTTGCTGGCTTTGAATGATTACATTCTCATCTTACTATGTGCTAATGCATAATCAGATCCTCTCTTGAATTATTTTGTTCCTTGGCAATTCGAAACAAACCTTCCTATTTGGATTCCAGTATAGTATCTTTTATGTAGTAGCTAGGCACAACCCGATTAAATACCCCGTAATTTAGAGAAGTGCATTGGTCAGTTTGCTTTTTCCGGTGACAATGTGGTTTAGGTCAATTTATATACTCTTCATCTTGAGATTGGACACATACATAGTTCTTGATTGAATATTTTTTGTTTCGTCTGTCTTTTCATTTGTGCTATACTGCTATACATTAGTTCACATCTTAGTAATGTTATTTGGTTGTTCTTGAGACTTTTGCAGGTTAGTGATTGCTGGCTTTGCTACGTTGGTTGATTTTAAATTCAGTTAAACAAGGTGACATCCCTCTGCAAGTTTTGTTCTATACGTGGCAACAATTTTTTTTGTCTCCTATAGTAATATTTTCTAGAAATAGTTAATGAATTACTTGCGTTTTGACGATACTCAAAAATAAGAATAGTTAACCAACTCAGGGAGCAAGATAATCGCACATACATGGATCCAACATCGAAATTTATTCCGTTTACATTCAGCTATAGCTATGCTGATTCTTATGCACTCTTTTCATGTATATAACATATAAGTGTTATCACTGAAACGCTTCTTTGTTTCAAATCTTTGTATTAACACTACTGTTTCCAATCTATGCAAGTAATGCTGTATTGCTTTTGTATGCACGAACACTTCGAGGCAAGTGGCATTCCTGACACTTCTCAAATTGTTTTTAACCTTTGAGTCGTTATCTAAAGGCTATCTTACTATTATCATCTTAAAAGCTCTTTTTCGTTGAGATGTGTTTCCATTGTTGCAGATAGTATGACTTTCGGAGACGTGTGCTTGCATGGGTTTGTTACTTCCCTTTATACCTGATTGCATTAGAAAACAAGGTCAGAGTATAATTCTGCTACTACACTTCCTTGGCATTAGCGCTTGGGGTCAACAGATTCATCAATTGTGCTTATACTTTTGGTATGCTCCATTCAGTCCTCATTGCAAGAATTTGTATACACAAGGATATACGATGCAAGATGACGAAGAAAATAAAACGGCATTTTGTTCAGAACTTCAGGCTGTAGTCCGTGTTTCCATGTAGCTCCTTTGTAGTACTATTGACTTGGTGGTATTTTTTTCCCAGAAATTTTTATGGCTTTGTAGTAGCAGATAAACTAATAAATGGAGTTAGGGGATACGGACATATCAGCCACATCGGGTGACCTTCAGAAGTTCAGATAATACTTACTTTTCTAACCCAATCTATACAAGTAATGCTTTATTGCTTTTGTACACATAAATACAACTGAATTAAGTAATCACATCAACGACATTTAACATTACTTCCACAACCTTCTCGACTCAATATCTTTTCTAAAAAAGAAGTTTTTTGGTGAGCACAATGTCTCTTTATTGACTCAAAATTCCAATGGATGTTTTCCTTGCGATTAAGTGTAATAATGCTCAAAACTATTATTTTTAGCATACAATCCTGCAGCAAAACACGGGGCATAATCTAGTATAGAAAAATAGAACAGACCTCTGCATTTTCTTAAAAAAAACATAAATTGGGCTGCCGATGTTTCAGGAAAAATAAAACCTCGGATGGGAGGTCCATAGGCCGGTCGATACATGACGGCCCTCAAGAAAATATAAACAAGCCTATGGACCTCCCATCCGAGATCGTGGGCTGCGCATGTTAAAAAAGAAAGCCTAGACGGGGCAGCCAAAACCCAGCTGATACTGCCCCAGTGATAATAAATGATACCTGCCAGCTCCCTGGATTCGTTGTGAATTTATCTCCTATAGCAACTACCTTTAAGCACCTAAAAAAGTAACTATGTTGACAAACCCGTGGGCCCCAACGTCAGTATAGCATTAGGAGAAAGTATTTTTTCGATGAGGCACTTACTTGCGTACGGCCATAGACCTGGTGGGTCCTGACTGTCCGCCTCTCCACGTACAGTCCTCTCCAGATTCCTCTCGTTTATTCAGCATGTTCACAACGGCAGACAGCGGTGTCGCGGCGAGCGCACAAAGGCGCAGGAGGAGATCCGACCACGTGAGGAAGTGCCTTATTAGTAACGAAACAACTGAACTAGCCTAGTGGCCGAGTGACACTACCCGACAGCTGTTCCGCCCGGGTTTGATTCCACCTGTGCAGAGAAAATATCTCCAATTTTTTTGCCTCTGCCTTTATTGACATGTGGGTCCCAATTGTCATCTACGCACACCACGTCCAACACTTGCCAAAACATCGTCCCTCGTTTTGTCTGTTTTTCGCACACTCGACATTGTGTGGGCATCTTGAAAATAGCATATCTTTTTGACTGTGCATCATATGAAGATGTGCTATGCATGAATGTTGATCAGCATGATGTTAACTGATTGGTAGTTCCAGTTTTGACCATGAAGAAAACTTCCAGCATGATGTTAACACTGTTTAAAAAGGCCGTGTTAATATAAATGCTCTGCCTCTGAAAGTTGCAGTTTCTTATCTAAAACTGAACTTGGAGTTTCTTATCTGAAACTGAAACTTGCAGTTTCTTCTCTGAGAATCACATTGTCTGCACTTTTATACTCCTATGAAACTACATTTTTGAAGTGCTAAAAATAGATCTCTAGAATTCATAAAATACTTCATACACTCCATACTGCAAATCTGAAATTCAAAAGACATTCATATGTGAAAGTACTCTCAAAATACACAACACAAAACACAATTCACAACCTGCAAATACTAACAACCCTAAGCTCCTCCTAACAATTCACAACCTGCCCGACTGTTGGTCTGGGGGGGGGGGATCCCTCCTATTCCTCGACGGCAGACAGTCGCCCCGTGAGACGATGTGAACGGCGAGGGAGAGGATGGCGGGGAAGCGTCGTCGGGCCAACTGTTTTTCTCCTCTTGCAGTTAGGTTCGGTCGACGAAGACTCCACCGGCTCGCTCTGGCACGACACCCTCACAAACGGCACCCTGTAGATGCTCGATCCTTCAATCTCTGGTGGATGCTCCATCTGGGATCGATACTCCCACCACCGCTCCCTCACGATCCGATTCGGTGAATCTATTTGCTCCATGGCCCAGAGCAGCAGCTCTATGTACTCCCGCGTGACTCCCTCTGGGAGTATCGCCGCCTTTTCGCTCTGTTGCAGATATTTGGCCATGGATGTCGCCGTCGTCGCTAGTTGGTCCTTGTTGTCAAACCAAGACTGTATCTCCAACATCCTAGCTAGCTTCACAGGGTCGCCGTCTGCGATCCTCACGTATCGGTTGTACTCCTCCATCGATCTACTTCTCCACAGCACCTTCACTCGCCAGCGATGGTTTTTGAATGGAAGAGGAGAGGAGCAGCACTGGTTTTGGTTTAGAACGGGAGAGGGGCGACGTTGGTTTTGGATTGGAACAGGAGAGGAGGGGCGGTCGTTTTGAAATGGAAGAGGAGAGGAGCGGCGCTGGATTTAGATTGGAACAGGAGAGGAGCGGCGGTGGTTTAAGAGGAGAAGAGCGGAAGAGCCGCGCTAGTCTTGGAAGTATGTTTTTTGTTTTGCGTATTTTGGGTCAAAGTTTGACCACGTGCTGTATTTGACAAGCAACATGTGAATGCATGTCACCAAAAATTGTATCATTTGGTTCGTATCTGAATGTACTTTCAAATTATATTATTTTTGCAACGTATAACATATATTTTATTTGCAAAAATCATGGTCAATTATGACCCAGAATAAAAGGGAGACTAGTTAATGTGGGGTCGCTTTCTTAATTGAAGGGTAAATTGAATTTGATTTTGATCCAGTCACAGCGCGCCGGCCCTCTCGTCCAATCCTAAATCGCTGCCGCACGCTCCTCTCCCTCTTCTCCATTGCAAAACCACCTCCTCTCCTCTCCATCATCTCCATTCCAAAACCACCGTGTCGCCTCTCCCTCTTCTCCATTGCAAAACCACCTCCTCTCCTCTCCATCATTTTCATTCCAAAACCACCGTCTCGTCTCTCCCTCTTCTCTATTGCAAGACCACCGTCTCTCCTCCCATCTTCCAAAGCTAGCACCGAATCAGGCAGATCGCCGACGGCGACCAGGCAAAGTTAGCCAGGTTGAAGGAGATCCTTACTTGGTTCGACAATGAGTGGGAGATTTCGAGGACGGTAGGGTTTAAGGTAAGCTTGGCACTAACCTAATCTTCCACCTGCTCATACTTACAATCAGTCTGACAGCTAATGAAAATCATGGTTACAATCAGTTCCTGAGTACTACGCCAATCACCCTTAAATAGCTCTGGACCTTTGGGTCAAAGTTGTGACACTGTGTACAAATAAAGAAAAATAGATTGGTGCTTCTTTCAAAAAAGAGTACTCCCTAGAAAACTGCCAATATAAGCTACTAGTATTTGGTTAGAGGATTTGCTGCCGAGAAAGATCCGTCCACAGAGAGCGCCACACATCCCACAGGTGGTGGTGGATGCCAATGCGTGCATGGAGCATGGTTGGTGTCGGTAATTTTTACTTGGCACACCTCGCACTCTGCATATATGCCGGTTCCATCCGTACATTTGTGCAGTTCCACCAAAATGCTGCTGAATAACCCTGTTTGCACAGATAATGAAAAAGCGTGATTACATTATAGTGGCACTAGTTGATGAAACACGTAAAATAAATAGAAAAAAAATATTGCGATAGTATCATAGTATGCCATGCTGCGAGGGCGAGATGGGCCCTGCGACGCCTCATACGGTACGCCACGCCTCATACTGGAAATCGTCCCAAGTCTCCCCGATACACCTTCCGCCAGTGATGAACATCAGTGTACAATGGTAGTACAAGGAGGGACCTTGAGACATTCAAATCTCTATTTTGTGCAGATCAACTAAAATTAAGCACCCCAGATTGCAGAAACGCTTAAACATTAACAATCGGACTAGTTGATGAAACATACATTAACAAAGAGAAGCACTTTCTTTATCTACATTGGAAATGAAATGATAGAGAGGACACTTGCTCTATTTTAATTGTATTATTACTTCATCTTATCAGTGACACTAGGGTTATGCTGAAGCTGGCTCTTTCAGTCCCTATCTTCCCCCTAATGTTTCTGTGGTAGCATTTGGGTTGTAATCCAAACTTGGTCAAGCTGGTGCTGCGTCCCCCTACCTGCCTAGCTTATGTGGCGAATTTGTCTCCTGCTAGTACTCAGTCCGTTCTAGTAGTAGTTGCATAACTGCCCGTTTACACTGAGATGTTGTTGGATAATGGTTCTCTATGGTCAGGTTTCTTTAATGAAATCGGAGGGAACCCCCTCTTTCGATATATAAAAAAAACAGTGGCACTAGCGGTGCAAAACATTGCCTCAAATTAATAGTGCCACTAGATTAAGGTGCAAAATAATCACATTACTGCTTTATCATGGCAGTGCCAAAACAATAGCACAAGAGCAGGATCAACATGCAGGATCTTTGGCAAATGGTCAGACCAAAAAGGAACATACCTCGTGATGGGAACCATATCTGCAGTCAACGCCATCGTAGAAGGATGACACGAGTGACCAACATGGATGATTCAATTCATGGGACCTTTTGGTGCAGTTCACCTAAAATGAAGCAATGTCCCATGAGCTAGCAGCTTCTTCTTCTTCTTTTTTTTAAGAAAAGGGCTCCAGCCCTGGTTCCATTTCCATCAGAAAACGAAACACACAGAGCTTCTTCTTCATTAGTTGCAATAAAATTGAGCAACATCAAGGTTGGTCGTGAAGCTCCTGGAGAGTAGGCGGACCAGGATAGTTGCATCTCTAACGAAAATAAGCAACTTATCTTAATGGGAAATTTAGCAGGACATGAAAAAGTGCCATTGATTCAGATTACTGGAGGCATTACATTGAAAACAACATTGGTTTAATGTGTCCTTACTTTTAACAGTCGACTGCTACATTTTACTAGTGGCATTACATAAGAGCGGCTCGGGGCAACAAACATCAGAAGAGGATATCTGGGTTGGTCCCATTTTTGTTCGGTATATAGCCACCTTATACTGTGTGAGGCTAGCAAATCTAGTGCTGGACTTACTCTGTTGACTTGTCCCCCAGTCCCCACTTTCTTTCCTTTTTCAACCAATAGATCGGGTTTATATTGAGTTTGTACTGCATTCCCTTTATTTCCCTATTAGACCTAGAGACCAGTTGGATAGCCAGTCTCTGCTACTTTTGCCCCCATTATTTCCTCTTTCGACCAAGTCCTAGATTCAGGTAACAAATCTTCCCCCACCCCACCCCCTTTATTCCTTGTTTGAACCAAGTACTACTAGATTCGAGTGCATGAACTAGTTTTACCTCTTAACAGTAAAAAATTAGGTGGTTTTCGAACAGCCGATCGATCCAATCTACACGAGGGGGCCTGAGAAATAGTAAAAGATACAAATGCAGCGACGTCAGGAGCTCGGGAAGTAGAGCAAGGCCGGTTTCAAAGGAAGTTATACCTGAGGGTTGCCGGGATGTCGCTAGGTGGGCGGTGGGAGGCTGGATCTGCCCATACTATGGCAGCGAGGAAGAAGGGGTGGGAGGCCCTCCCTCGCCAGCGATGCTTGGGAGAGAACGACAAGGCACACTGATCGGGACGCGCCGGCAGTGGGTAAGAGCCGTCGCCGAGGACGACCGCGTGAACGTTGCACCTTCTCACCTTCCCCGGCGAAGAGGATCCGGCTGGATCTATGACCAGCGGTGCGTAGAGAGAGAGAGTGTGGCCACCGCTGTCGTGTTTAGATCTGGAGAGGACGAGACAGTGTAAAGAGATCAACACTAGCAAGCAAGTGCAGAGGCTCCTGCTATATAGTGGAGTACTAGTTTTCTTTTGTCTACCGGCCGGAGCCGGCTTGACCTCGACAATGACTGTCGAGAAGTCTTCATGCACGTGCCCCGGAGGCGCACTTGTCGTCATTTTGATCTGAAGCACCGGATTATAACATATAACATGAAAAAATGCCACATGACAAGAAATCATAACCTCACTGCCCAAAGGAGACAAGATGAATCCCGACGGACAAACTAGACGAGGATCAAAGCTCAAATTAAAGATAAACTCGTAGAAAAGGGGTCCGTCGGTAGATGTCCTAATTAACATAGCCGGCTTGACCTAGATGGCAGCCGAGTAGTCTCCGTGCATGTGCCCCCAATGACTAGCCCAACTCAGTTGTCGCTGTTTAACCCTCGCAGTGATCCGAAGCACATGACACCTAATTTTGCGAGATGACAAGAAACCTTTTTTTAGATTTCTCACCAGAACTACAACTGTGTACAACACAACCTGCACGATATGTATACAATAGCCAATCCAGGCGTGTCTGCTGGAGTCTGGTCACATGCATGGACGAACTGATCTTCCGTGTCTTGCAGGGATCGTCCAGGTACCAACGCATGTACTTCTATTAACTCACCCGACTTGCGGGGCCGGGGAGTGTACCTATGGTTGGTTCTCAATTGCGGTCCCACATGTGTGTGCAAACGCAATATGACACGCGTTCCATTCGGAGAGCGGCGTGCCAGACCGACCGACCGTCTGGGCCTCTGGGGTGCGACGCGAACGCGACGGGCGTGCTGTATACTCCGTACATGTGTATCGCCGTTTTCTTGAGGCTTTGCTCCTTGGCGCAATCCATGGATACAAAATTAGTATACTGTACTATTTAAAAGTCGAGGGCGGGGCTTTTCCCGCGCGGTAGGTGGGGCAGTTCCGCCTAGTCGGTTCGACAGAGACGCGAGAAGATGTGGGAGTAGGCTGCTGCAAACGTAGGGCTGTGTGATTTGATAGTGAGTTACTGCTGGACAGGTGGGGCCCGGTGATTTGACTTGCCATTATCATTTTAACTGCAGCGCTACGACCGGCTTGAGTCTCCCGATTCCTGACCACCTCCATAGAGGTGCCTCTCCCGATGCTCCACCATGTAGGGGCTGGCTCTTGCTTGAGAGCCCACTCCTCCCCTTTTTCCTTGCCTCTTTCCCCCACATATGCAAAAATGCCATGTAAAGCGGGCTTATAGCCCACTATTGTACTTGATCCTACAGGTGCTAAGCCTGCCACATAGGCATAAAGTCTGATGTGGCAAGTTAATTAAGAAGAGAGACACTAGTTTGGTGACCCCAGGAAGAAACGGTGATAAGCGCGTGTACCTAGATGAAGCAAACTTAGCAACAAAAAACTAAGCACCTATGCATTGGGGACTTGAGTTGCTAAGCCATTTAATGCCCATAGCACCTCATCTAAGCACCATTTCATTGGAAGAGGTCACTCCTTGGCAAATGCAATAAATACTACGAAGAAAGAGATAGAGAGAAGTAAACAAAAATACTCTTATATCCAACCTTATAGCTAACCTTGTTGTATGAGTGACTAAGTGATGACTATGTATGACATGCGAACATCAGATAGCCTAACGCACCGTCTTAAATATCCAAGGGCGCGACCGCGCGAGTGAGGCGACGGTCATGGTAGGCGCGACCATGATACAGACTGCTGGCAGCCCTTGGATCTGAGATCGAACGGTCGCATGCTAAGTTGGTGAAAATTTGCAGAATAACCCTCCAGGATAGGATATTCACCCATAGGTCTAGAATCACGCCATGCAACCGTTCGATCTCAGATCCAAGGGCTCTCGGAAGCCCGTATCATGGGAGAATGGAAAGCTTCGTGTCACCTGTAATTTTCCCGACGCTTGACATGACATCGAAAGCCATTTAATTGGGCGTCGAGTAGACATGACATCTAATTGGGCCCCCATAGTATTGTGCATGAATCGATTTATCCACCAGGCAAGCCACTACCCTGCCATTCGCACGCGCCCCCCACTCGACATTTTTACAATCGATAAACCGCTCCTAGTCGTCCCGTCCTTTCACATTACGACAGTTCCACTAATCCTAACCCTCCTCCCAAATCCATGGCGTCCCAAATCTCCATGATCAGCGGTGAGTACAAGGTTAGAACCATCACCGACGATGAGTTCGACGTCATCTACACCTGTTCTTCCGCAATGGTGAAAGAATGCCTTGCTCGCTTCAAACGCATGTCCGAAAACTCAAATGATGAGTGGGTCGCTGGGCTAGATGTTGAGTACACCACAGTCCTGGGAAGCGAGAAGAAACTAAAGGAGGCAGAGAAGAAGAAGCCCGCCGTGATCCAGGTATGCGTGCATGACTTATGCTTGGTCTACCCCATATGCCATGCCGACGTTGAGTGCGAGGAATTTAAGAAGTTCCTCAAGGGCGGCCGAGTCAAATTAGTTACTGTAGACTTTAGGAACGACAAGGAAATCCTAGGTCGGATAGGCCTCGTGTAGGCGACCCCTTCGACCTCCAGAAGGAAGGGCTGGTGCCCTCCCTTGATCAGCCTTCAATGCTGACCCTGGCAGGAGCCATGGTTCATCCTTCGTACGGTGAACTGAAGAAACCTCCGCACACGTTTCATCGTGCATGGCAGTGGACTGTACTAGATATAGACCACATCCACTACGCTGCAATGGATGGCTACCTTTGTTTCAATATCTACAAGGGTTGGATGAAGAGCAAGAGCCAAGTGTGCGGTTCAAGCAAAGAAGTATCGCCCAAGAGGAAGAGGGACAAGGACGAAGTCGAGGACGTGGACGAGGACTCCGAGTAAGGTGGCAGTGTTGTTGCTCATGGTGGTTCTAATGCAGTGTCTACTGGATTAGTTGCTTAGTTTAATTTCTGGTGTGCTTAGTTTTATTTGAGGGGTGTGTTGTGCTGAGCCCCCAGCAGAACTATGTTATGTTTCTTCTCGTTATATTTCATACATTTCATCTTTTAGTTGGTATAGTACTGCCACTCATTTCTTGACATTATATACATACAATATATATGGCCAACATCATATAGCCAGCAGTTTAGTTGTCAAAGAATTTCAGGGTGCTTAGTTTTGTCAAAGAATTCCAGGGTGCTTAGTTTTATTTGAGGGGTGTGTTGTGCTGGACACCATTAACTTATCATTGTGAGAATCGGCTTATTTTTGTCATGTAACATGGTCAACGGGTTTGATGTGAAAATAACAATGTCTAATGGCATTTCTGAGCAAAGATCTAACTTAATGATGGCATTTTTTAGATATCTAATTGCATTTTTGAGCAGGCATCTCATGGATCGATGGCATTTTTTGAGTAGTTGTAACTTCTAATAGCAAAACTGAGTAGTGATACACAACTAGTGGCATAAATAATAAGAACCCAAGAATTAAATAGGTATGCTAATTTCTTTATTTCTTTATACCTTTGTGTGCGAAACAATATACGTTGCCTCCCCCCAGATTTTCTTTACAGAGGCAACATAGAACTATATGAGTGCCCTGTTAAATTTTGGAATTATTCCAGGTTCGTTTGGCCTTTTTATACATTAATTGAGTTTCTAGTCATTTAATGTGCATAATTCAAATTTGAACTACAAGCACATGCTCCCGTGCACCAAAGTTGACTGAAAAATCATATGTGTGTCCTCGGGTGAATTTCTAGGTCCCATGCAAGAAATGGGAATGAATTTCAAACATCTGGGCATCGTGGTTGTAACATCCCAAATTTTCAATTTGGTATGTTATACATAGATCATCATTGCATATCATATTTTATTGCATTTTGATAAATCCTCGATAAATCCTAAGCAACTCAAGGACCCTCGGAGAGAGTTGGGGATTTTCTCAAATTTTCATATTTGATTTTCATCAAATAATAAAACAAGGATTTTGGTTTTAATTATTTTCTCTCCGGAAAAATTATTTCATTTTAAAAATAAACGAGAGGAGAAAATATGACTTCTCCAAAACAATTGAAATACTGGAGGAAAAATGTTAAAATCATTTATTGGATTTTATTTGCAAATTTAATTGCATTTAAAATATCGCATGTTTTCAAAAAATTATTTTGTGTCAAAAAATGTTCACCCTATTCTAGATTTTCTAACTAGACGGGGAAAATTTATTTTATCTTTTTTGGACTTTTATTTATTTTTCTACGAGTTTTTTTTCCGTGGAAAGTATTTATAAAAAAAACTGCGCGCCGCCCGACCGGGCCGAAGCCCAGCCGAGCCGCCGGCCCATCCCGCCCCGTCGTCCTCTCCGCGTACGGGAGCGCCGGCGCCGCCGTGTCCGGCTTGGACACGGGAGCACCCCGCCGCCTTTGCCCCTCCTCCAAGCCGCTGCCCCCCCTCTCATATATAGCCGCCGCCTGCCCCGCACCCCGCCGCCGCTCGCCGTTCGCCGCCCTTCGCCGCCCCCGAGCACCCCCGCACCCCCGCCGCACCCCGCCGCCCTCGCCGGAGCAGCCGGAGCCCCGCCCCCGACGAGGTACCTCGCCACCGTTCGGTTGCCGGTTTTGTTTAAAAAAAAACCGTTCGTTTAAAAAAAACCATAGATCGGTTTTTTTTCGGTTTTGTTATTTTGCGAGCGTTCACCGACACATTCGTTTTAGCGAACGCGTTCGTCGGATTTTCTCTGTTAACGAACGTCCGTTCTTTAACCGTTCGTCCGTTTTTCTTTTTCGTCGGATTTTTCCGCGATTTTCTCAGATTCGATTTCTGATCGAATCTTCGTTTCTGTTTAACTTTTCGCTCGTTTATCGGAATCAGGCGATTCAAGCGCCTAGAGTTTCGTCTCGAAATTCTCTTTCCATTTAACCTACTCAAACAAGTTTTTGCTACTGTAAAATTTGACCTAGATCCAGATTAGTAAACGAAGCTTGTTTCTTTCGTTGCTTCGTTCGAGTTGATTCTTTTTGCAAACCGGAGTTCTTAAGTTGAACTTCTGGTTGGATCTTTCATTCGAGTTTTACCTGTGCATTAGATAAGTACTTATTGTTTGCTTGTTTGTTTGCGATAGAGTACCCGGAGTGTGCCGCTTGTTACTTTGAATCGCTAGGTTTCGCGGATCATCAGCAAGGCAAGTAACACTTTGATCATACCTTCCATACCCAGTTTTTACTGCATTAGATCTATTCCTCAAACATTGCATGATTAGGATCTAATTAAATTGTGGGTATTGGGAAGTAGTTGAGGTAGTACCTATTACCTGTTCTTTTATCAAACCCTTGGGAGTTACTTCAACGTTTGCTATTATATTGCCATGCTATGCTCGTAGACGTGGATTGGGTTTGAGTGATATTCATGACAGATGTGAGATTGTTAATTAATGGTTTACTTAAGGTGGCAACTAAAACTCACATCTGGGTGGATTGAGGTACCTGGGTATTCCAGGATTGCCTGTTTTTCTTTTGGACCGCCACCCAGGTTCAAAGGGATCATGAGATTATTCATGCTAGAAACTTCCGTGTGCAGCCACAAGCTATTATGGGCTCTAGCATAGTTGACTAAGTTGTGTGAACTCTTACAGTGGTAGACTAGCAGATGTAGGGGAAAGTAGGTGTAACTGTCTACCCATACGTAAGGTGCAAACACTTCTGAAAGACTGTGTCTCGGTCATCCATTTCTCAAACATCATGTAGTGCGAGAATCAAGCGGAGGCGATCGAGTCTTGTGGGGAAAAGTGCACAAACCTCTGCAGAGTGTACAAACTAATCATGGTTAGCCGTGTCCCCGGTTATGGACAACTTGAGTATCTAGTACTTGGATTATCATGTGAATCTCATCACCATGTTACTTTTAATTAATTTTGCTGGGTTAATGATGATTTTTAATTGGGATTGAGATGCTGTCAACCATCTCAATGTTTAACAACCACCATGATAGTTAAATAAAATTTATTCCTTTGCAGTAGGGAAAAATTGGCTTTTCGCAAAAACTGTAACCATAGAGCTTTCCACCAGCCATATATGCATGTAGTATAGCCTTATACTGTTCATTATTCTCTATGTGTTATTTTTGCCAGCATATTCCATGTGCTGACCCGTTTTCGGGCTGCAACGTTTCAGGTTGCAGACTTTTCAGACGACGAGTAAGGTGCCTTAGGTCGTGGTCTTATACTCAGTGATGCCGCTGGAGTTGATGGACTCACTTATCTTCCAAGTCTTCCGCTGTTATCGTATTTAGATGGCCTTAAGCCATATTTATCATACTTATTCTCTTTGGAGATATTCGATGTAATAAGTGTGTGATTGCTACTCTGTTATAAATCCTCCATTTGTACTGTGCGTGTCAGCATTACTGATCCAGGGATGACACTGGTGCATAGCAGCACAGACCATTTGAGGTCTGGTCGCTACAAAGGTGGTATCAGAGCACACGCTGACTGTAGGACACGACCACTAAGCTTAAGCCCTAGAACACTTCTCTCTTCTCATTTCTGACCCCTCTCCTTTTTCTACTCTTTTAGGAATGGCGGATGCAAGGAGCAAGTTCATGCAACCAGATGAAGACACGCCTTTTGGTCGACACTTGAAGGAAGTCACCAAGTATTTGAACATAGGAATACCAAGCATCACCGGAACCTACAACGCCACATTACCCGAAGAGGAGAGCTGGAAGATTCAAGTTCACATTCCAGGAAGGACGTTTGTGCCAGTTACTGAACCCATAAGATTGGTTTTCGAAGCACCAACCTGGAGTTTAGGGAAGAGCATGGCAGCCCACATCGCTATGGGACGCATTGGAGAAGTCTACCACCAGGAGCTTAAGGATACAATTTATCAGATTTGTGGACGCCGAGACGCGCAATGGGAGATGATCAGAACCAAGAAGGATGGATCAATTGCAGCTTTCATCCAGGAGCAAAACCAACACATTCGTCGCCAGGAGAACCAGATGTGCTCGGACAAGGAAGAACTGAAGAAGGCATTGACCAAGATCAAGGAGCTGGAGGAAGAACTCAAGGCTACACGCGAGGATTATTTGGAGGAAATCGTCGCACTAGTAGGGAAGAATGACGACCTGGAGAAGAAGATCGGAGTATTCATGGGAAATCCAGTGCCAAAAGCAAAAGATGACGAATGCACTTGTCCGAATAACTACATCATCATCGACGACACCGACTCAGAACCAAGTGAAGATGACTATGTTGATGAAGCTGGAGCAGACATCATGGAGTCTTCAACGGATCAGAATTTCTAGTAGACCACCATATCAGTAGTAGTTTTCCCCCATTTAATAGTATAGTTCAAGCACTTTGTAACGCTAGTTAGATCGATTGTATGCCTTGTTTGAATTGATTGAGTGATATTGATTGTATTTGTCTCATGAGCATATGGGTAGTGTTTTCCCTCTAGACCTCATTCTATTCTTAACTCTCATCTTTTCTAACCTATCAGATGCCTCCGAGACGCGACACCGGATTTGTTTTCCCACCGGAGATCACCCAGTTGATTCAGCAACAAAATGCCCTGATGCAAGTGTTAGTGCAGAACCAAGGCAACAACAACAACAACAACCCACCGCCACCACCACCTGTTGATCACTTAGCCCGTTTCCTAAGGCTAAACCCGCCGGTGTTTTCCAGTAGCACCGAGCCGATTGTTGCAGATGATTGGCTCCGCAAAGTTGGAAGGGAGTTGACCACTGCAGGATGCACAGATACGGAAAGAGTGCGTTTTGCCGCACATCAGCTTGATGGACCCGCAGCATCATGGTGAGAGAATTATACAGCCACGCACCCTATTGACACTGTCACATGGGACCAGTTTCAGCAAGCTTTCCGTACAGCTCATGTTTTAGCAGGAGCTATGGCTATGAAGAAGCGCGAGTTTCGCAACCTACGCCAAGGAGGACGCACCGTAGGCCAGTACGTGGAGGAATTCAGTAAGTTAGCACGTTATGCACCAGATGACGTTGCTACAGATGCAGCCAAGCAGGAAATTTTTTTGGAAGGACTGAATGATGAACTGAGTATGCAGTTGATGGTAGCAACCTTCAACAACTACCAGGAGCTGGTAGATAGAGCTCTCATGATTGAAGGGAAGCAACAGCAGATTGAAAACCGTAAGAGGAAGTATGGACAAGGGAAGTATAACTCTGGAGCTCAACAGAAACCACGATTTGCCCCAAAGCCGGGAGGACAGTTTCAGCATACCCATGGAGGAGGTAGTTTGCACAATCATAATGGCTCCAAGAATGGTAATGGGAATGGAGGAACCAACGGACAGAACCGCATCAACCCATCTACCCCAGCCAAGAGGGATCTAAGTCACATTACCTGTTTCAAGTGCCAGAAGACTGGACATTATGCAACTGATTGTCCTGAAGCCCAAAATGGAAATGGTAATGGAAGCTCTGGGAAGAAGCCGAACCCGTTCAACAAAAGACATGTGAACCACGTGAGCGTGGAGGAGGTTGAAGCATAGCCTGATGCAGTAATAGGTAAGTTTTTGGTTAAGTCATTTACTGCAACCGTTCTTTTCGATACTGGTGCATCGCATTCATACATATCAAGGGGATTTGTGAATAAGTTTAAGATGTCCACCAAAGTTCTCAGAACCCCTATGTTAGTAACCTCGCCAGGAGCAGAGTATATGGCCAACCAAGGATGTTTTCAGATACCATTGGCCATTGGTAGGCATGTTTTCCCCTCAGACCTAATAGTTTTGGAGTCGCAAGGTTTGGATGTGATTTTGGGAATGGATTGGCTATCGTTGTATGGAGGAAACATCGATTGTGCCAGCAAGTCGATTTTGCTTACCACCCCAGAAGGAAAAAGGATTAAGTATGTATCCCGGCATATGCCGAAGAGGACTCAAGTAAATTCCTTATCAGGAGTTGTACAGGAGGAAGTACCAGTGGTGAAGGATTATCCGGATGTATTTCCAGAAGAGTTGCCAGGCATGCCACCGGATAGAGACATTGAGTTCTTGATTGAACTTTTGCCAGGCACAGGGCCAATATCTAAGAGACCGTACAGGATGCCCGCAAAAGATTTGGAGGAAATTAAGAAGCAGATCAAGGAGTTACTGGATAAAGGCTATATTCGCCCAAGTTCGTCACCTTGGGGATCACCAGTACTTCTAGTGGAGAAGAAAGATGGATCGCTGAGGATGGTTGTTGATTACCGTGGATTGAATGAAGTGACCATCAAGAACAAGTACCCACTGCCGATGATCAATGATTTGTTTGACCGCCTACAAGGAGCTAAAGTATTTTCCAAGATCGATCTACGATCAGGATACCATCAGTTAAAGATTCGAGAGCAGGATATACCTAAGACGGCTTTTACCACCAAATATGGACTGTATGAGTATACCGTTATGTCATTTGGTCTGACTAACGCACCTGCCTATTTTATGAACCTGATGAACAAAGTGTTTATGGAGTTTTTGGATAAGTTCGTCGTGGTGTTCATTGACGATATTTTAGTCTTTTCCAAGAATGAGGAATAGCATGAGGAGCATTTGCGATTGGTACTTGAGAAGCTCATAGAACATCAGTTATATGCCAAGTTCAGCAAGTGTGAATTTTGGCTGAAGGAAGTTGGATTCCTTGGACATGTTATTTCTGGAGAAGGAATAGCAGTAGACCCTGCCAAGGTTGACACAGTGACAAGTTGGGAATCACCCACGACAGTTGGAGAAATCCGGAGTTTTCTTGGACTTGCAGGATACTACCGGAGATTCATCGAGAATTTCTCGAAGATTGCTAAGCCCATGACTGAGCTATTGAAGAAGGACACCAAATTCAATTGGACTGAGGAATGTGAAGCTAGTTTCCAAGAGTTGAAGAAACGCAAGGATTATGAAGTTTATTGCGACGCTTCTCGTCGAGGACTTGGAGCAGTGCTTATGCAGGAAGGAAGAGTTGTGTCATATGCTTCACGACAACTTAAACCCCATGAGAAGAATTATGCTACGCATGATTTGGAGTTAGCAGCCGTGGTGCATGCATTGAAGACATGGAGACATTTTCTCATCGGAAACCATTGTGAGGTGTATACAGATCACAAGAGTTTGAAGTATATTTTCACGCAGAAGGAGTTAAATCTCAGACAACGGAGATGGTTGGAGCTCATTGAGGATTATGATATGAGATTGCATTATCACCCAGGAAAGGCTAACGTAGTAGCAGACGCATTGAGCCGCAAGAGTCATGTCAACACCCTCATGACAGGAGAGTTACCTCAGGAGTTAGCCGAGGACCTTCGCGAGCTATGTTTGGAGATAGTCCCAAGGGGCTATTTAGCGACACTGGAGATTCAGTCTACCTTGATGGAAAGGATCAGAGAAGCCCAGAAGACAGACAAGGAGATTGACGGGATAAAGGAGAAGATGAGCAAAGGAAAAGCCAAGGGATTTCGTGAGGATGAGCACGATACCTTATGGTTTGAGGACCGCGTATATGTGCCAAATGATCCGGAGATCAGAAAGTTGATTTTGCAAGAAGCCCATGATTCATCGTACTCGATTCACCCAGGGAATACCAAGATGTATTTGGATCTGGAGAATACTTTCAGGTGGACCGGAATGAAGAAGGATATTGCAGAGTATGTAGCAGTTTGTGATGTGTGTCGGAGAGTGAAGGCAGAGCATCAGAAGCCAGCAGGATTGCTACAACCATTGCCAATACCCGAATGGAAGTGGGATAAAATAGGCATGGATTTTATCACAGGATTACCCAGGACTCGTTCAGGCTATGACTCAATATGGGTTGTAGTCGACCGTTTGACGAAAGTGGCTCATTTTATTCCAGTGAAGACCACTTACACCAGTGCTAAGTTGGCAAAGATATACATGACCAGGATCGTATGTTTGCATGGAGTTCCGAGGACCATTGTATAAGACAGAGGAACCCAATTTACCTCGAAGTTTTGGAAGCAGTTACATGAAACATTGGGAACCAGGCTAGAATTTAGTACAGCTTTTCACCCACAGACAGATGGACAGACCGAGAGAGTCAACCAGATTTTGGAGGACATGTTGAGAGCTTGTGCACTAGATTATGGATCTTGTTGGGACGACAATTTGCCATATGCAGAGTTTTCTTATAACAACAGTTATCAAACCAGTTTGAAGATGGCCCCTTTCGAAGCTTTGTACGGAAGGAGGTGTAGAACACCGTTGTTCTGGGACGAAGTTGGAGACCGTCAGTTGTTTGGACCAGATTTGATTAAGGAGTCTGAACAGAAAGTGAGGTTGATTCGCGATAGGCTCAAGGTAGCCCAGTCCAGGCAGAAGAGTTATGCTGATTCTAAACGAAAGGAGACAGTCCACGAAGTCGGAGACAGAGTGTATCTCCGAGTATCACCACTTCGAGGAGTGAAGCGCTTTGGAGTTAAGGGAAAGTTAGCGCCCCGTTTTATCGGACCATACAGAGTTGTGGAACGTATGGGAGAGGTTGCTTACAAGCTGGAATTGCCCGAAGGTTTGTCTGGAGTTCATGATATATTTCACGTCTCCCAGTTCAAGAAGTGCCACGCAGAGATGGCTGAGATACCACTGAGAGATATTGTGCCACTGGAAGCAATTCAACTGGAAAGTGATTTGACCTATGAGGAGAAACCAGTTAAGATTCTTGAGTATGCCAGCCGAGTTACCCGCAGTAAGGTTATCAAGTTTTGCAAAGTCCAGTGGAGTCACCACACGGAAGATGAAGCCACCTGGGAGCGAGAGGAAGATCTACGGAAGGACCACTCCCACCTGTTTTCTAGCCAACCCGAATCTCGAGGGCGAGATTCATCTTAAGGGGGGTAGGTTTGTAACATCCCAAATTTTCAATTTGGTATGTTATACATAGATCATCATTGCATATCATATTTTATTGCATTTTGATAAATCCTCGATAAATCCTAAGCAACTCAAGGACCCTCGGAGAGAGTTGGGGATTTTCTAAAATTTTCATATTTGATTTTCATCAAATAATAAAACGAGGATTTTGGTTTTAATTATTTTCTCTCCGGAAAAATTATTTCATTTTAAAAATAAACGAGAGGAGAAAATATGACTTCTCCAAAACAATTGAAATACTGGAGGAAAAATGTTAAAATCATTTATTGGATTTTATTTGCAAATTTAATTGCATTTAAAATATCGCATGTTTTCAAAAAATTATTTTGTGTCAAAAAATGTTCACCCTATTCTAGATTTTCTAACTAGACGGGGAAAATTTATTTTATCTTTTTTGGACTTTTATTTCTTTTTCTACGAGTTTTTTTCCGCGGAAAGTATTTATAAAAAAAACTGCGCGCCGCCCGACCGGGCCGAAGCCCAGCCGAGCCGCCGGCCCATCCCGCCCCATCGTCCTCTCCGCGTACGGGAGCGCCGGCGCCGCCGTGTCCGGCTTGGACACGGGAGCACCCCGCCGCCTTTGCCCCTCCTCCAAGCCGCTGCCCCCCCTCTCATATATAGCCCCCCCTCTTCTCACCCCGCTGCCGCCTGCCCCGCACCCCACCGCCGCCGGAGCCGAAGCCTGTGCCGCCGCCGCTCGCCGTTCGCCG